>NC_056731.1:944904910-945122410 GCF_019279795.1 Protopterus annectens | reverse complement strand
TTAGCAGCCGACGACCGACATGTCCCCGGAACCAGCCCAGACCCTGACTACTGTCGAGGTCAAGGGGGAAACTGACTTAGCAGAGCTTCCGATCATGCTCTCTCCACCGGATGCTACTACTGTTAGATTGTCATTCAACTCCAGGCCTAAGCCTAGGTCCACACCATGCAAAAAAACAAAAAAATTAAACATTCAACCATGACTGAAGAAGGCCTACCTGACTGTCCTTCACTTCCTCCTTGATGCTGGCTTTTAGCCCTTCATCCTCATCTTCCTCTGCTGTACCTCTGCTAAGCCCTAGACCTGCTTCTGCTTCTATCTCTCTCCTCCAGCCTCTCGGGACAGGGAAGAAGAGCAGGACAGGGAAGAAGAGCAAGGCACCTATTTCTCCTCCGAGGAATCCATTTCTTACACCTCCTAAATTGCTTCACCCATGAATCTATTGAGGGATACTCTTCTCCAGAGGATATTACATTTGATGAAACTATCACCAAAATGAAAGAATATTTCAAATGGGACACTTCTCAAATGTCTGAAACTCAGAAGAGGTACTTTCTACTTTTACAGGTAGAATTCCAATCATCTGCTATCCCACCTGTCATTCCTGCATACGGATGCTTTTGCCTCTGCAACAAAGACACCAGATTCTCAACCACCTGCTCCTAAATGTCCAGACACCTTTTACAAGGTGCCTGATGACCAAAATCTTCCTAGTCAACACCCCCCCCAACAGACCCAGCTGTGATTGCTACCTATCTGGACAAACAATCCAGAGTCGTTCAGTCTTACCTCACTCTTAATCACTGACAAAGACAGCAAATGTATGGGAAGGATAGAAGGTCTATACCTCTTCCCCATTGACTTCTAGAGCCATCAACTATCTGACTTGTATGACCAAATATGCTTTTGACCTGGTCTCTCAAGCTGCCACCCTGCTGATCAGTTCTCCTGCTCCACAAAAGCTGACATCTCTTCTAAACTTTCTCTGGTGGCCCAAGTAGCCAGACACTTTCAGATGCAGCTATGATGCTGCAGAAGCTTCTGCTCGCGTTGCCATCTGCCTCTGATGTTTTTAGTGTTTTACTGTTGCAGTCATTACATTTGGGCATTCTGCTGGCAGGTTGCCCTCAGTCGGCCTGAATTAGAGTCTTGGGTCCTGCGTCGGTTGCTGTATTCTCTTCCGTAACATCAGGTCATCAGGGATATAAAACATGCAGCAGATGCCATTTTCTTCAGTCTTTCTTGCGCGGTGCCTGAAGCAGAAGCATTTCCTAAGTGCCGGTTGGCCGACTAATGAAATATTTGCGGTGTAGTTTCAGAACCGAAGTCTTCAATAAAGCTAAGTACCCCTTTGGGGAAACTTTTTTTTTCTTGCTTTTTGTCGATGTCCGAAAAAGTTAATAATTGTATTACTTGTGGGAAGCAAATACCTCATAAGGATTTCCATTTATACTGTATTCCTTGCCTAGGCCCTGATCTCAACTTGCCTGACTGTCGGTTTTGTGCTAGATTTGACCAACGCACTAAGCATCTGTATATTTTTGCATCCAAGTATTTTGGAAATTGTTTTAACTACCCAGAGATGTCGTCTGATAGCAGTCTAACTACCGGAGTACATAAAAAAACGGAAAGAAAAGGACAGAGAAAGGCAGTCGAGATCCCAAAACGACAAAGCTTCTAAGCTGGTTCAGTACTCTGTGAGGTGCTTTTGCAGCCCCTGATACCCGCTAGCTTTGAGTCACAGGCCTCTACTGACACCCATGTAGAGTCTGGCATGCCGCAAGATACTCAAGGTTTTGGACCGACAGATGTATCTCCCTCGGATGGGTCAGAGCCGCTGAGTGGGCACTGGCTTCTGAGGGTGTATTCAGACCAACATTTTTATATCAAACCGAAATCTGCAAAACCAAAGGCAAAGACACCTTCTAAAACTAAAAAAAAAAAAAAAAAAAAAAGACTACGCATGAGTCACGTGCACAGGCCTCTGCCTAAAAAAGATGATCAAAATGGCTGAAGACCTTATTACCTTGATCAGGGGTACCCATCCCCCTCCAGATAAGAGGCCTAGGCAAGACACTGACTATAAATCTTCAGATCAGGTTTCTATTTCTTCTGATTCCTGTTCTGATCAGGAATTATCTTTACCTCCCTATGAGGATTCTGATGCTGAGGAGTCTATTCCATCTGCATCTCCTCCTGAGGATTATTCATTTGGAGAAACTTTGCATACTTTGAAGGAGTATTTTCACTGGGAGAGTCAAGACTTCTCTGAAGCAAAAAAGAGGCTCAGGGATTTCCTCCTCCTCCCTCAGCACAAGCCTTTAGCCATTCCTCCTGTGTTGTACATTGTGGATGATGTTTTTCCGGAGTCAGGCCTGACCCCTGGCTTTTTACCTCCGGCTCAAGCCTGACCCCTGACTTTTTACCTCCGGCTCCCAGTAAGCCTGACAGATATTACAGGGTCCCTGACTCTCATACATTTCTATTTAGAAACCCTGCTGCTGATCCTGAAACTATTTCACAGGGTCCAAAGGGAGTTAAGGCCTCAACAGCAAAAAACCCTACCCCCTCAGACAGAGATTCAAGGGCACTGGACAGATGGGGGGGGGGGAGGCTTATACATCTGCAACCTTGGCAATCGGGCCCTTAAACTGTCAATTTGATATGCTTAAGTACCAACAACATGTTATGGGATTGCTAAAACAGAAAATGATTTCAGAATGTGCAGAAAATAAGGAATTGCAGGATTTAATGCATGCTGCTGAACAAGTTGGAATGTATACTTTGCAATGTGGTTTTGATTCTTTAGAGGCCTCCTGCAGGGCTGCAGTTACTGGATCTGTAATTAGGAGGCATGCCTGGTTAAATGAACAAAGTTTACCTGATCATGTTAAAGCTAAATTGCTAGTTGCACCTTTACAGCATGATTTTCTGTTTGGTATTAAGGCAGAAGAGGTTTTAAAAAAAAATAGAAGACAAAGCTAAGTCTATGCAAACTGTTTAAGATTTCTTACAAGTGCAGCCACCTAGATTCAGTAGACACTGGCCTACAAAACATTGGTCCTTTACTGTGTCAGACGGATCTCAAAGGGGCAAATCCAGATGCCCTAAGGGTTCCAGGTACCATGCTCAAGACTCGTACAGGTCAAAGCAATGGGGCGCATCCACCTCCAAATCTGGAGGAGATAAAGCGCAAACCTACAGAAAGCAATCCCACTGACTTCCCTCTGCCTACACCAAGCACTTATCTTTTGGCAGCACCCATAGGGGGGAAATTGGCACTTTTTGCTCAAAATTGGAAGTTAATAACCCACGACAAGTGGATACTGAACATTGTATCACAGGGATATAGATTCCATTTCCACACTCTGCCAATGACAAATGGTTGGCCAGACCTGACAAAAAAACAATGGGTAGAGGCAAAGAAACCGGTTACTTTCCCTCGTGGATATGGGGGCTATTCGGACAGTACCAGAACAGGAAAAAGGACAAGGTTTTTACTCTAGACTGTTCTTGGTACCCAGAAAGGACAAGGCCTGGCGGCCAATACTGGATTTATCGATTTTGAACACCTACCTGGACATTCCAAAATTCAAAATGCTCACTTTGCAACAGCTTCTGCCCATGCTGGGCAAGAATGCTTGGCTAGTGACTTTAGGCTTAAGAGGCATACCTGCATTTCCCAATAAGACAGTCGTGCGGAAGATGCCTCTGATTCAAGGCTGGCCTAATGCATTACCACTTCTCTGCATTGCCCTTTGGCTTATCTACTGCGCCCAGGGCCTTTACAAAGTGCCTGGCACCAGTAATTGCATTTTGCAGACAAAGAAGTATTCAAATATATCCTTACTTTGACGACTGTCTCATTCAAGAAGAGAACAAGGACACTCTTCTACGACACCTGGCGTTTGTGAAAAGGATTCTAGCATGCCTAGGGTACACAATAAACAAAAAGAAATCACAACTGGTACCCTCTCAAAAGAACATTCCTGGGTGCAAGCTTGCATACAACTGCCCAGATGGCTTATCCTCATGCCAGACAAAGGCAACTGACTACTTACTTCAAACTGGCAACAAAAACCCAATCTTCTGCAAGATAAATTCTGTAGGCTCTGGGCTTCATGGCATCCTGCATCCTACTAATTCCATATGCAAGACTGCATATGAGGAAACTTCAATGGTCCCTACAAAGTTTATAGTTTCATAGTATAGTACTAGGCTGTCTGCCCTTGGGCATTTGTAAGCCTAGCCATAGTGATGTGGCTTTTGCCACCCCCTGAAATGGTACAAAAATGTACAGAATAAATCTAGACTACTGTGCCCCTGTCTAGCAGTGACACAGATGACCCCTGGGGTAAGCTTACGATCTCCCATCCACTCATCAAGATTTCTCTTGGAGAGTCAGTGAGGGGCTCTGCCTAATGTGAACTGGGATCCTGTTCCAAAGCATGGGAAGCCTCTGGGTTATGAATCTATCCCTCCAGCATGTCCTATTCCTACTTGTGCCGAGGTTTAAGTCTTTAGCTCTCGTGGTCCTGATGGATTTGGATTTTTTGAGGTGGAGCATGTCCATCAGATCCTGATTGGACATGGCCTTGTACGTCGGGCAGAGATCACCTCTGAGCAGGCGGTATGCTACTGAATAGAGCTTAAGTTTCTTTAGTCTGGCAGAATAAGACGTATGTTGGAGACCCTTGATCCTTTTGGTGAGGTACTTTTGTGGTCTCTCCAGCTGTTGGAGTGCCAGGTGAGGTACATACCAAATGGGGCATTGTACTCAATCATGGGTCTGATGAGGGAGGAATATAGGGGTACAATGACATCCTTGGATCTGGATGTGAAACCCTTAATCATGAGGTGTGCAAGGTAGAATGTTTTTCTAACCACTTTGGCAACGTGGGTGTCAAATGAGAGGTCGCTATCTACTTGGGTCCCTAGGTCTCTGATTACTTTTTCCGTGCTCAGTGGGTTGCTGTCTGATAATTTGTGGGTACTTTGTTTTTTCCAAAAGGGATGACTACATTTTTTGGCATTTAGTTTAAGGCCGTGACTACGGCACCAGTTGTCCTTTTCATTGAGGCCTTTTTGTAGGATGTGTGTATCTGCTGGTGTATCGACTATGGCGCCTAGTTTGCAGTCATCTGTGAACTTTGTCAGCCACAGCCCTCCCATGTTTGCTTTAACATCTGAGAAATAAATGCCGAACAAGAGGGGTCGCAGGACAGATCCCTGTGGGACACAACTTGACTGGCTTTGAGTCTGACATTGCTCCAGCGATTTTAACTTTATGGGTTCTGTCCTTTAGCCAGTTTGCAACCCATCTAGTGACATAAGGGTTTACTTTTACGCTGTTTAGCTTATCTATGATGCCTGAGTGGGGTATTGTCGAAGGCCTTGGCCAAGTCCAGGTATGCTGTATGGACTGCTTTGCCCTCATCAATGGCTCTAGTGACTGTTTCGAAAAAGTCAACCAGGTTTAAAAGGCAGGATCTGCCCTTTACAAAGCCGAACTGGGTGGGTTCAAGCGTCTGTAGGTCCCCTATGTCTCAGTGTTTGAGTTCCATAATGATTCTTTCCATAGCTTTTCAGACCAGGCTAGTCAAGCTTATGGGGCGGTAGTTTCCAGGGTCTATAGAGGCACCCCCCTTGTGGAGTGGGACCGATGTTGCTGTATGCCAGTGTTCAGGTACATATCCCGAAGTAAGGCTAAGGTTAAATAGCATTTTTATGTGTGGGTTTAGCTCTTCTTGGAGTTCACGTAACACGCACCCCGGGATACCGTCCGGTCCCATTGATGCTGTGTTTTTTGCTTTGTTTAGGGCGGTTCTCACTTAGACATCTGAGATGACAGGGAGATTAATTTTCGGGGTGAAGGAGGCAAGAAATTTGCACTGAACCTGTCAGCCAGAATGTTAGCAATATCTGTGGGTTCAGTGTGTTTTTTGTTGTGAACCAACTCTGAGCATATCTGTGGGTTTCCTCCCAGGTTTCTAACATAGCTGAAGAAGGCTTTGTGGTTATCTTTAGTGTCCTTAGCGATTTTTCTCTCAAAGTTTGCCTTGGATGTTTTTATGAGAGAACATAGTTTTCTGCTAATGTTGATCAGAGATGTCTTCCCTTCATGGGATTTCACTCTGACGTGCAGTAGCTTCCTTTTGTTATGCAATTTGTTTATGGCTAAGGTCCACCAGACAGGACGCTTACATTTGGTGGAGAGGGACTTGGATTTGTTTGGGATTGCATGATCCATGCATTCTTGGAGATGTCCATAGAAAGCATTTGTGAAGGATTCTGTATTGTGGGATGTGGTATCCACTGGCACAGTGGGCTTAAAGGATACCATCTCAGTCTTAAGAAGAGTGAAGTCTGCTTTTGAGAAGTTTTTCACTGTGGTCTTTTGTGCTGGGGGTGGAGGTGGGATATGTATATCCAGGGTGATTAGTTTGTGGTCAGATCTCACTACTTCCGGTGTGGAGCATTTTGTCCCCATGTTTGTGATGATCAGGTGTAGTATATTATCTCCCCTAGTGGGAGAGGTGACTAGTTGTTCCATTGCATTTGAATTTATGAATTCCAGGAATCTTTGGGCTAGGGTATTAGGGCTAGAATAATGTACCCAATCTGTTTGGGTAGTTGAAGTTTCCCAGTATGATGGTATTTTGTGATACATTCATATTCTCCAATGCCTTCAGGAAGGCTGAGTGGGGTTCTTGAGATTGGGAGGGTGGTCTATAACATGCTACCAGTTGTATAGTAGTTTTGCCTATGGTTAGTTGCACCTGTATGGTCTCTGCTTCATGTGTTGCTACTAACCTGGAGGTGTGGGTGTCCTTTATGAATATGGACACTCCCCTTCCCTTTGTGGTTCGGCCCGGGTTTGGGGGCCGAAAAGCATGCTACGAGGTATAGCCTGGTAGCGCTGGGGTGCTCTCAGGAGCCTTGAACCAGGTTTCAATTACTGCACAGACGTCTATGTTCTCCATGCTGATGAGCGCATCAAGTGCCTGCATCTTGAGATTTAGACTTCTGGCGTTAAGCAGCATTACCCTTAGTTTTTTTCCATTTTTGTTTTCTAAGGAGGTGGGTTTGTCTCTTGAGACTTGCCTAAAAAAGGCACTATGGGGGTGGCAAGAGCCTTAGCCAATATCTGGAAGCCCAGTGGTGACAGGTGTAAGCCATCCCTTGCATGACAGCGGCTTGTCCAACATATCATCCCAGGCAGACAGACATTGGATCCCCTTAGAATGACACCAGTACTTGAGCCAATTGTTAAAGCTGATCATCTTGTCTTTGTATGGTGGTATCATTCTTGGTGAGGGAAAGATGCTGCTCAGGGTCATACCAGCCTGGGCTACATAATCGGAGAGCTCCTCTGTCTCCATGTAGTCCAGGGAGGTACGTCTCGGGTCATTCACACCAGCATGGACAATGACGGAGTCATATTTGTACTTGCTTTGGAGTGACCTGAGTGCGTGTATTATGTGGCGGATCCTAGCGCCCGATACAGCTCAGTCACCTTCTCCTTGTTCAGCCTGGTCAGTGGGACATCAGTGTGTCTGACTATGGAGTCACCTATTACTAGTGTATCAGGCAAGGTGTTTGGCCTTAAGGGCTGCGATTGGTCGACACACTGATTTATTGAAGTATCTGTTGCATGTGTTTTGTTTTGAGGTGGTGGATTTTTGGATGTCTGCTTTGGGAGCCTCTGTTTTGGTATAGAGCCTCCGAGTAGGTCTGTGTTTTTTAGTGGTTGGTTTGCAGTTGTGGTAGGTCTATGTGGGACTGGGATTGTTGTGTGTGGTTGCCATCTCCTCCTGTCTGGTCATACCAGCCCTGAGGTGAGAGAGTTCAGCCTCCAGTTTGGCTATATAGTTGCATCTCTCACATGTATTGTGTTGGTACATGAGACAATTGTAGCATTGTCTCAAGATGTGCAGATTGACCAGCTGAACTGGAGATGACGCCAGTAATCTACCACTCGACATGCTAGAACAGTATAAGGGAGTGGTATACCTTTAAGGGAAGTGGGTATTCACAGGGGTGGTAAGTAGATGTAGTGCTTTACTTAGTACGAGAGTGCTTACTTAGTAGAGAAGTATTGAGAACAAGTGCTAGGCTTATAATACAGTGAGTAGTCTGGTTATACTAAGAGTAGAGCTTCATTAAGGGAAAATTTTAAGAACAGACTTGGCGGAGCCAGAAAAAGTTTTACCGGTGCTGCGCTATGCGTACGACCGCGCAAAGCCGTGCAAACGCGGATTTTAAACAGTGACCTACAAAAGAGCTGGAAATGGTCCCAAACAAACAATTACTACAGCTTCTTGTGCTGAGGTCACTTCCCCCAAGGACAGGTAGGCTGCTCAAGGCTCCCCACTCCCACTGGTGAGCAAAGAAAACTTCCTTCTATCCAAGTAAGGTAATGGACAAAACAGGAACTACACCACAGCCCAGAATACAGCAGTGCCTGTAAACTGGTCTAAACTAGTCGAGGAAGGCGGGAAAACAAGGATTATTTTTTTGTTTTTTGGTAGAAACACACAGAAAATGCAGAAACAGTGATAAATTAGTTACACAGGCTAGCACACTTTAGTGGGCAGCCTCCACAGTTAAATTAAACAAACAAGCAAACTTTTGATCAAATTCGACTAAAATGTAACTAAGTGCAGATTTTAAAGTAATGCAGCAATCAGTTAAACAGTTCAGGCTAGTTCAAGGTAAGCTACAGAAGCTGTTTCAAGTGAAAAAAAGCAAAGATACTTAAATCCAGAAGGTAGTCGCTTTTCTGAGTTCCCTGCTGCTAGGACCACTCTGTAAACCCACGTGGAGCTTGTCTGAGCAGTATAGCCAGAAAAAAACGCCCAGAGGCGGATTTTAAACGGTGAACTACAAAAGAGATGGAAATGGTCCCAAACAACCAATTACTACAGCTTCTTGTGCTGATGTCACTTCTCCCAAGGACAGGTAGGCTGCTCAAGGCTCCCCACTCCCACTGGTGAGCAAAGAAACTTTCTTCTATCCAGGTAAGGTAATGGACAACACAGGAACTACACCACAGCCCAGAATACAGCAATGCCTGTAAACGGGTGTAAACTAGTCGAGGAAGGCGGGAAAACAAGGATTATTTTTTTGTTTTTTTGTTTTTGGTAGAAACACACAGAAAATGCAGAAGTCAACATTCACACAGTCTGAAAACAATGATTCCTCTCATCCCCTACCTGCAACAGGAGTTTCTATGGTGGGCAAAGGCCTGTCACCAAAACATGGGACGGCCCTTCACTCTTCCCCCTGCCAGCCAAACCTTAACAGACTCATCAGATTATACCTGGGGGGCCCACATGGCAGGAAGATGCATTCAGGGCATATGGGCACCAAATCAAATGCATTTACATATCAACCAGAAAGAGATGCTAGCTGTTCAAAATGCCCTAACAGCCTTCAAGGACTTGCTTCAATCCAGGACAACTACTGATGAAGACTGACACCACAGTCATGTGGTATATAAACAAGCAAGGGGGCACACACTCATACCCCCTATGCAGATTAGCCGTGGCACTGTGGGACACAGCTTTGACCTACCAAATCTTCAAGCTCGATTCCTGCCAGGAAAACAGAATTCTCTGGCAGACGAGTTAAGCAAAAACCTTATGGATCCTCACGAGTGGAAACTAAATCCACAAGTCTTCAGCATGATAACAGAGAAATGGGGAAGCCCAGACATCCATTTGCCTCTCCTCAAAATTTTCAGTTGAAAAGATTCTGCACAAGGACTTATCACAGACAAGCATGGAAAGTGGACGCCCTATCCTTCAGTTGGAAAAACCTGTCAGTTTACATCTTTTCTCCTCTGCCTCTTCTACCCAAGGTCCTCCTAAAAGTCAGACAAGAAAAGCCAAAGATATTAATTGCCCCAGAATGGCCCCTCCAATACTGGTACCCAGTCCTAAGGAACTTGTCCCAATACCCACTTTGGACCTTGCCTCCAAGACCACAGCTACTGTCCCAGCGAAACAATCCGATCCTGCACAATCAACTACAGTCTCTGAACCTGGCAGCATGGCTAATCATGTAATTGTACGAATGACACCTCTCAGTAAAGCTGTGATGTCATTTTAGAAGCCAGAAGTCCTAGTACTAGAAAATCTTATGCTGACAAATGGAAGAGCTTCTGTGCTTGGAATCAACCACAAGGAACTGATACAGCAGAACCACATATCCCTCAGATACTACAATACCTAACTGAGAGGCTTGACAAAGGCCTATCTTTCTCATCCATCAAAATCCATGCCTCTGCCATTTCGGCTCACTACAATAGAGCGCCACCAATCTTTTCTCATCCTTTACTAAAGCAGTATCTTAGAGGAGCCAAAAACCTAAGGCATCCTAGAAGATCACCATTACCTGCATGGGACCTCAGTTATGTGTTTTAAAAGCTCACCCTGCCTCCATTTGAACCAGCCGCTACCGCTGATGTAAAGTTCTTATCATGGAAGACAGCTCTGCTACTAGCAATTACTTCAGCAAGAAGGGTTTCAGAGCTACATGCCCTCATGGCTGTAGAGCCTTTTATCATATTTTACCCAGACAGGGTGTCTGAGGACAAATCCTACTTTTATGCCTAAGGTGGTTTCCAATGTGGCTCTTAACCAAACATTTCATCTGCCAACTTTTTATCCAAATCCACAGAACAAAGGGGAGAGATTTCTGCATTCTCTGGACGTACACCGACCGCTAAGATTTTACTTGAGCAGGACAAAAGCTGTTAGAAAAACTGAGCAATTACTGGTGTCATATGCTGCACGATCATAGGGAAAGGCCATCTCAAAGCAGACAATTTCAAAGTGGATGAGCCACTGCATCCGTTTCTGCTACTTACACCATGATAAACCTGTGCCCAAGGGCATTAGGTCTCATTCCACCAGAGCTGCAGCTACTTCGGCAGCCTTTCTCAGAAGAGTACCAACCAAAGGCATTCTAGAGGCTGCTACTTGAGTTCTGTTCACACCTTTACAAAACATTGCCATTTGCCTCTACTCTAAGTCCAGATGTTCATCGTGCATACAGCTGCAGTCATAACAGATGGGTTTTCCTGCCGTCAGGCAGGTCCTTGGTTGGCAGAATTGCAAAGTCTAGGTCCGGCGTCGGATGTCGTCGCTTCTTCCCTGACGTCAGTGAGACAGGGGTATAAGAACCAGCCGATGCCATTTTCCTCCGTCTTTCTTGCTGCGCGGTGCCCGAAGCAGAAGCAGTTCGCAAGTGCCGGTCGGCCAGCTCCTGAGATTACGAATATTTTTCAACCAAAGTCGTCTTTTAAAGCTAAGTACCCTGTAGGGGAAACTTTTCTTGCCTCAGACCGATGTCAGACAAAGTTAATAATTGCATCTCATGTGGTAAGCAAATACCGCATAAGGATTTTCATTCCCTCTGCATTCCTTGCTTAGGCCCAAACCACGACGTCTCGGCCTGTCGTTTTTGTGCTACATTCAACAGACGCACTAAGCGTTGGGCAGAAGTTCGCCCAACACTATTTTGGCAAAAAGTTTAATTACATTGTAGTCTGATACTCCGACTCCAGTTTTGAGTAAAAGAAGCAAAGATAAGGACCGACATTCGAGGTCCGCGACTTCTACTGACACCACGCTAAAGCCGACTACAGGTGCTCCGGTTCTCAGCGAGGCGCCTACGCAGCCCCTGACTACCGATGACACTTCATTGGCGGTGTCTTCTGTGCCCGAGGTCGCAGGCTCTTTGGCCCACTCCCCGACAACAGATACCAAAGCCACTCTTGGCGGGGAAACTCAGTTTAGACAGGCCTGCTACCTCTCAAGGTGTCTTCAGGCCTTCTTTTTCCATCAAGGCTTTCACCAAGTCTATAGCAGCCATGCATACTAAGACGAGCTCCACAGGGCCCCTCTCAAGGCCCCATGCCTAAAAAGCAGATGCTCAAAATGGCTGAGGATTTGATTACCCTTATCAGGGGTTCTCAACCCCCCCCCCCCCCCGCCCAGACAAAAGGCCCAGAGTGGAGGAAGAATCCCCTTCCTCTGACCAGGCCTCCATTATTTCAGAACATTCTGAAGACCAGGAACATTCATACTCCCCTTTTGAAGATTCTGATGCAGAGGAGTCCATTCCCTCTGTCTCCCCCCTGAGGATTACTCTTTTGGGGAAACCTCACTTACCTTGAGGGAACACTTCCACTGGGAAGGCCAAGAGTACTCTGACTCCAAGAAACGGCTTGGGGATTTCCTCTTGCACCCTCAGCACAGGCCTCTGGCTATACCTCCTGTCTTAGACCTACTAGATGTGTATTCGGAGGCTTGCCTCAACCCAGATTCTTTACCTCCAGCTCCAACAGTTTCTGTTTTCACAGTTGAAAAGCTAAATGTCACAACCTGAACAACCAGACTTGAAGGAGTTGCAGGATTTGTTACATAGTGCAGAGCAAGTGGGTAAACATACCTTGCAATGTGGTTTTGATGCTTTAGAGGCCTCATGTAGAGCTGCTGTTACAGGATCAATCGTACGTAGACATGCTTGGCTCAAAGAGCAAACCTTACCAGATCATGTCAAAGCTAAATTATTAGATGCACCTCTTCAAAAAGATGTATTGTTTGGTGTTAAAGCTGAGGAGGTATTAAAGAAAATGGAGGAAAAGGCAAAATCAGTGTAAACAGTGAAAGATTTCCTACAGTTACAACCTCCACGTTTCAGTAGAAATTGGCCTTCAAAAATTTGGTCCTTTCCAGCCACGGACAGACCCCAAGGAAGGTAGATACAGGCGCCCGAGGGGTAGAGGGCAATCTCAAGGATCGTTGAGGCAGACAATGGCAAGCACCTACACAGAGGTGTCGAGGATAGTTCACAGCCATTCAGAAAGCAGAACCAATGACTTCCCCTTTGCATGCCAAGCAAGGCTCAAATGGCAGCACCTTTAGGCGGAAAACTGGCATTTTAGAAAGATCGGCTTATTGTCACAAAAGACAAATGGATCCTGGACATTATAGACAGAGGCTACAGATTCCACTTTCACACCTTTCCAAAAATGAGGCATGCCAAACCTGCCACACAATCAAAGGGGAGAGGCATAAAAACAAATTTCAGATCTCGTGGGCATGAAAGCTATTCAAGAGGTACCTGCACAAGAACAGGGTCAAGGTTTCTATTCCAGACTATTCCTGGTACCAAGGAAGGGCAAAGATTGGAGACCTATTTTGGACCGATCCATCCTAAACACATTTTTACTCGTGCCAAAATTCAAGATGCTCACATTATAGCAGCTTCTTCCCATGCTGGGCAAGGAGTCTTGGCTGGTAACATTGGACCTCAGGGAGGCATACCTGCATGTCCCAATCAGACAAGATTGCAGAAGATACCCCAGATTTCTTGCAGGTTCAAACCATTATCAATTCTCTGCATTGCCCTTTGGCTTATCTACTGCCCAGAGTATTCACAAAATGCCTGGCATCAGTAATTGCCTACTGCAGACTTCAAAGGATACAAATATACCCATATCTGGACGACTGCCTGATCCAAGCGTACAGCAAGCACATACTTCTGTAACATCTGGCTTTTGTAATAATGTTGAATTCTCTGGGATACACAGTCAACAAAAAGAAATCAAGGCTAATACCCTCTCAAACAATAATTTTCCTGAGTGCCAATTTGGACACAAACACCCAGATGGGCCTACCTCACACCAGAGAAACAGGGGCAACTAACTCAATACTTCAGAAAACTAGCAGATTTCACCAGGCTGACTGCAAGGAAAATCCTGCAGGCTCTGGGATTCATGGCATCTTGCATCCTACTAATCCCATGTGCGAAGCTGCATATGAGGAAACTTCAATGGTACCTGAAAAACCTATGGTCTCAACACAGCCACAGTTTGGAAACAATAATACCACTGATTCCATGTCTTCAAAAGGAATTTCTGTGGTGGGCTCAAGCATGCCAAAGAAACACAGGTCTCCCATTCTGCAAGCCTCAAGCAAATAGTCATCACAACAGACTCCTCTGACTACGCCTGGGGGGCACACATGACAGATCGGTGCATTCAGGGCAAATGGTCCCAAAAAGAAAAGCACCTACACATCAAAAGGAAATGCTAGCAGTAATAAATGCTATTATAGCTTTCAAAGACCTTCTGCATCCATGTCAACTATTGATAAGGACAGACAACACCACAGTAATGTGGTACATAAACAAGCAGGGAGGAACCCATTCATACCCCCTATGCAGGCTGGCCATGTCACTTTGGGACATGGCTCTGGAATTACAACTCTAACTTCAAGCACAGTACTTGCCAGGCAAGGAAAACACGCTGACAGACAACCTAAGCAGAAATATGACAGATCCACTCAAGTGGAAGTTGCATCCTCAAGTTTGTACAGAGAATTCAAGCATGGGGAAGGCCAGACATAGATCTCTTTGCCTCCCACAAAAATCACCAATTGACAAAATACTGCTCAAGGACTTTTCATCCGCAGGCCTGGACAGTGGACGCTCTTTCAGTTGGACAACAATGACAGTTTATGCCTTTCTACCTCTTCCTCTGCTGCCCAAAGTTCTATTAAAAACCAGAGCAGACAGACCAAAGATTCTCATTGCTGCTCCAGACTGGCCAAGACAGCACTGGTACCCACTCCTGAGGAGCCTGACGCATTCCCCACCATGGACCCTACCTCTAATGCCTCTTTCTTACTCAGCACAGCTTTAAAACTATTCAGTCAGCTGAAAACACTCAATCTGGCCGCATGGAAGATTCCATAACTTCACAACAGACCCTACTCTCCAAGAAGGTGCAGGATGTCATTTTGGAGGCCAGAGGGCCTTCTACTAGAAAAGCTTACTCTGCAAAATGGAAACTGTTTTGTGCCTGGAATGAGAAAAAGGGCCAGAATCCTGGAATACTGAATTTACCTCAAATATTAGTATCTAGCTGAGCTGCTAAGCAGTGGGCTTTCATTCTCCTCCAAAATCCATGCCTCAGCCATTTCTGCAGAATACAACACTGATCCTCCTTTATTCTCTCACCCCCTCTTAAGACAGTTCCTCAGAGGGGCTAAGAATATAAAACCCCCAAGGAAACAATCAATACCTGCTTGGGACCTCAATTTCATTCTAGAAAAGCTGACCTCGCCTCCTTTTGAGCCAGCTGCCTCAACAGATATGCAATATTTGTCCTGGAAAACAGCCTTCCTTCTGGCTATCACCTCAGCTCGCAGGGTATCGGAACTACAAGCCCTCATGACTGTGCAGCCTTTCATCATTTTCCATCAGGACAGAGTTTCCTTACGAACCAATCCGTCCTTTATGCCAAAGGTGGTATCCAGGGTAGCTTTGAATCAGGCTATCCCATTACCTACTTTACCCTAATACTCAAAACAAAGGGGAGAGACTACTACATTCCTTGGACATCCACAGACAGCTGCGTTATTATGGTAACAATCCATTTGCGAATATTGGTAAGCGCTCCTTGGATTTCACTACAGAAGTGAAGTCCATTGTCTCTAAACTTACTAATTTAATGCATAAAGAAACAGCAACATGCTACAATGTGAATAGTTTATCTAGATATCTTGAACTAGATATCATTCCCAGAGGTCTTAGAGCTATTAAATTCCCATCCGAGCCATTTATTTCTTGTCAAACAGACAAATCTTTTCAGACTAGATGGGAGTGTGCGGCACATTAGTGCTCTAGGGAATGGATCAAAATTCAAATAGAAAGGGACAATATTAAACTTGTCAATCTGAAAAAGACATTAACACAGTTTGCAACAACCTGGTTACTGTGTTAGATCGTAACAGATTGGATGCCTGTTTCAGAGACATTCAAGATAAGGTTAACATCCTTGAAAAGAAAATTATTGATCAAAAGATGCACAAACTTCAGCGGGACTTGAGAGACTTTGATAAGAGCAATGTGTACATTTTTCGTAGTAATCAATGTACCCGCCCTTTGGCTCAGTCATCCAATCAGAATTCAGATAAGAGACTTGCCAGTACCTCTAGCGTTAATACACCCAATCAGATTCCAGGTAGATGTAATAATGATGTAGAGGCCAATGAATTTCCAGGTCTGCCCTCTCCAGTGAATCGCCAGTTTTTTCCAGATCATTTTCGGAACTCTGGTTATGTACAATCACGCGAAAGAGGATTTGGCGAACAGGATTACTACAGAAATGGGCCTCAGCGCCCGTGGAGAGACAATAAAAGAACCAGATGGTATTGAATTTAATTTAACAAAGAATGTAGTTTATCTATCTGCTTGTGATATTTCTGAACATCTCTTGTCTGTTCTAAATTGTGGTCTTAAATTTGTACCCACGGTGCTTCCGAAATTGTACGAATGTAAAATTGAGTTGTATAGCTTCATTAGGAAGCTTCATATGTTGGTACTATTTTAATGTTTTAGTGCCTAAGAATGATATTGCCAATAGTTCAAGTTCGGATTATTCCACTTCAGATACAGATGAGTCGTTTATTTCATGTGATAGTGAAGTTTATGAGCAGAGGTATATTGATACCTCGGGGTGTTAATGCCATCAGCACCTTTATGCCTCCGTTTAGTCATGAAGGCATTAAACTACACGCGATGTTAGAATTTGAATTAGAGTATTATTTAAACCATTTTGATAAGAGTCTAGTTGAATAAAATTTATCTAAATTAGAATGGCTGGAATTGAAGAATTTTTCACAACAAACAGTTAGCCATCTGATAAGGGCAATAAAATAATAATTATGCATAACACTCAGAATTTTAAAATGTGTTGGGATTTACTGAGTGATATAACAGTTTACAGTATAGTTCATCAGGATGCCATTGAACAAGCAAAAGTTAAATATATTAGTTTAATTCACAAGGGCCTTCGTTTAGGATTTTGGTCAGATAAGAATGTGAAAGGGAAATTTAGCTTAAAGGACACTGGACCAGCATATTTTTATTGCTTCCCTAAAATACACAAAGACTCTGAAAATCCACCAGGCAGACCAATTGTGTCTGCAAGGAAATATTTTTTGCATAACCTAGGTGTAGTGCTACATAAAGTGCTGTTAAAAGAAGTTGTTTGTCTTCCTTCTTATATTAGACTCTTGATTTTTTGGAAAATATGAAATCTATTACGTGGAATAAAAATATGTTTTGGGTTACGCTAGACGTTAAGAGCCTTTATACAAACATTCAACATAAATTTGGCTTAGAGGCGTTGTACAAAACTATGGGAGATAAGCCATTAACTCATGTGCTTGATTTGACACAATTTTGTTTAGAAAATAATTATTTTTGTTTTGACAACTTGATTTTTCAACAAACAGGGAACAGCTATGGGTGCTCCCTTTGCACCTATGTATGCAAATATTTTCATGGGTCTTGTTGAAAGAGAATGTATTTATAACAATGGAGAGAGAAGTCAATAAACCTGCTTTTGGATCTTGTGCTGACTCCTGTTTTGCTGTATTGCTGGTTTGCTGTGTTCCACATTGTTGCTGCTATCGGAACTACAAGCCCTCATGGCTGTGCAGCCTTTCATCATTTTCCATCAGGACAGTTTCCTTACGAACCAATCCGTCCTTTATGCCAAAGGTGGTATCCAGGGTAGCTTTGAATCAGGCTATCCCCTTACCTACTTTTTACCCTAATCCTCAAAACAAAGGGGAGAGACTACTACATTCCTTGGACATCCACAGACGGCTGCGTTATTATTTGGACAGAACAAAGCCTTTCAGAATATCAGAACAACTCTGTCCTATGCTACAGGAGCTCAAGGGAAGCCAATTTCCAAACAGACAGTCTCAAAATGGATAGCCCACTGCATACGCTTTTTTTACTCTTTTCATGGTAAAACTGTACCTGCAGGCATCAGATCTCACTCCACAAGGGCCACAGCTACCTCTGCAGCTTTCCTCGGAGGGATACCTAACAAAGATATTTTGGAAGCAGCCACTTGGAGCTCTGTGCATACCTTCTCCAAGCATTACCACCTACCATTATACTCCAAAACTAGAGCAGGCTTTGCCACTGCAGTCTTGCAGGGCATCCTGGCTCCTCCTAGATGTCCTTCAAGGATGCATCTGCAGTCCTAACATATGGGTTGTCCTGCCTCAGGCAGCCCTTCGGTCGGCCGGATTCCAAAGTCTGGGTCTGGCCTCTGCTGATGTCGCACTTCACCCGACGTCATAGCTGCTGTGTATTTGGTATAAAGGCATCAGCCGACGCCATTTTCCCCAGTCCTTCTTGCCGCGTGATGCCCGAAGCAGAAGCTGTTCGCAAGTGCCGGTCGGTCAGATCCAGAGATTTCTACTACCGAAGACTTCTAAAAAGCTAAGTACCCTGTTGGGGACTCTTTCTTGCCTCAGCCGATGTCAGACAAAGTGAATAATTGTTTAACTTATGGGAAACAAATACCTCATAAGGATTTCCACTCTTACTGCCTTCCTTGTTTAGGCCCAGACCACGACATAGCTTGTCTAGCCTGTGCTTCCTTCAACCGACGGACGCTTAGACGTCGGTCGGAGTTTGCTGAGGAGTTTTTTTGGTCCCGCTTTTGCATACAAAATGCCGTCTGAGTCTCCGATTACACAATTAGCGAAAAAGCGTAAGAAAAAGGACCGACACTCGCGGTCCGTAGTTTCAGATGAAACCCACGGTTAGGCCAATCATGAGAGTCTCTATTTCGGCTGTAACAGAGTCCTCGGTTCCTCCGGCCGAAAGCATGCATCCGATAGCCGAGGCCTCACAGAGCATGGCTGAATCTGCTACTGACATTTCCCCTGCTGAAGCAGGCAACCAGGATTTATCAGATACTATTCCTTTAGACATAACTACCCCTGCACGTGGTGCTGCTAGACCCCCTGCTTCTATGTCTATCGAGGCTTTTTCCAGGGCTAAAGCAGCTAAATCTTCAAAGGCCTTTCCTGCTAAAACCCCCTCACAGGCCTACCTCTAGTTCCCAAATGCTCAGCCTGGCTGAGGATCTCATTTCTTTGATCAAGGGGATCCCAACCTCACCCAGACAGGGCCTCTCAGCCCCCTCCAGATAAGAGGCCTAGAACTGAAACCCCGGAACCTGTTTCTTCAGACTACTCCTCGGATGACTCTATTTCAGACAGTCAGGAAGGTCTATATTCTCCCTATGAGGATTCTGATGCAGAAGACTCCATTTCTTTTGGGGAAACCTTGCATGCTATGAGGGAACATTTTCAATGGCAGGGCCAGGATTTTTCAGATTCCAGGAAAAGGCTAAGGACTTTTTTACATTTACCACAGCATAGGCCTTTAGCCATTCCTCCAGTATTAACAATTGTAGATGATGCATATAATGATGCCTGTACTGCACCTGATTCTCTCCCTCCCGCCTCTGCCAAGCCTGACAGATATTACAGGGTCCCGGACGCGCACTACCATTTGTATAAGGCTCCTGTTGCAGATTCTGAAACCATTTCACAGGGCCCCAAAGCTGTAGCAGCTGCCTCTGCCAAAAACCCTCTCCCCTCTGAAAGGGAATCTAGAGCATTAGAGAGATGGGGTAAAAAGGTTTATACTTCTGCTACTCTTTCGGCCAGGGCCTTAAACTGTCAATTTCACATGATTCAGTACCAGGAATTTTTGTTAGACCAGCTAAATAAAAAAACTGTCCTCTCCTGAACCTATAGACCGTAAGTCCCTTCAGGATTTGGTACATAACTCTCAGCAGGTCAGTAACCATTTCTTAAAATGTGGCTATGATGCACTGGAGGCTTCCTTTAGATCAGCTATGACTGGAACAGTGATTAGAAGGCATGCCTGGTTAAAAGAGCAATCCTTACCAGACCATGTTAAGTCAAAGCTTCTAGATGCTCCTATGGAGAAACAAAGTTTGTTTGGCTCCCCTGCACAGCAGGTTCTAAAGAAGGTGGAAGAAAAAGCAAAATCTGTCCAAACAGTCAAGGATTTCTTACAGGTCCAACCTCCGAGGTTTAGCAGAAATTGGCCTTCGAAGAATTGGTCCTTTCCAGACACCTCCAGAGCACAAAGAGGCAGAAATAGACGCTCAAGAGGCAGAGGTCATTCCAGGGGTGCCTACAGGGGACGTCAGTGGCAGCCTAACAACCAGAGAAGTACTGCCACAGATTCAGCTACAACCACTTCCACAGGACAGACGCAATGACTTGGCTCTGATTCCGCCTACCAGGGAAGAACTGGAAGCACCCTTGGGCGGAAAACTAGCCTTATTTTCCGTAAACTGGCATTACATTACAGGAGACAAATGGACTTTACAAACAATAGACAAAGGCTACAGGTTTCACTTCCACACTCTACCAAAAAAGAGAGGAATGCCAAACCTACCACCAAGCCAAAAAACAAACGCTCTAAGACAAATCAACAACCTACTAAGGATGAGAGCTATAGAAAAGGTTCCGCCTATGAAACAAGGACAAGGATTTTACTCAAGACTTTTTCTTGTACCAAGAAAAGAAAATCAATGGAGGCCTATTCTCAACCTGTCCGCTCTGAACGCATACCTCATTGTTCCAAAATTCAAAATGCTGACCCTACAGGAACTTCTTCCCATGCTGGGCAAGGAGTCTTGGCTGGTGACTCTAGATCTCAAGGAGGCATACCTGCACGTCCCTATACGACCAGATTGCAGAAGACACCTCAGATTTCTTGCAGGATCAGAGCATTATCAATTCTCAGCATTGCCCTTTGGCTTATCTACTGCGCCCAGAGTATTCACGAAATGCCTGGCATCAGTAATTGCTCATTGCAGGCTTCAGGGAATTCAGATTTACTCATACCTGGACGACTGCCTAATACAAGCGGACAACAAGACAAAGTTAACAAAAGATTTAGAAAAGGTCACACAACTGCTGCAAGCCTTGGAATTCACAGTCAACATGCAAAAGTCAAGACTGGAACCATCCCAAAGGATAACATTCTTGGGTGCAGTACTGGACACATCAACTCAGTTGGCCTTTCTCACAGAAGAAAAACAAAAGCAACTGCCACTCTATTTCATGACATTAACAACACAGACTCAGCTTACTGCAAGGAAAGTCCTGCAAGCACTGGGTTACATGGCATCCTGCATAATATTGATTCCGCATGCCAGACTGCATATGAGAAAGTTGCAATGGTACCTAAGGAATGTATGGTCTCAACACAAGCACAGTCTAGAAGCCCAGATTCCAATAATTCCATGCCTGAAGCAAGAATTCCTGTGGTGGGCTCAGGCCTGTCAGCTGAACCGAGGATTGCCCTTCCACAAACCTCAGCCAAGCCAGACCACCACGGACGCCTCAGACCTAGGCTGGGGGGCGCACATGGTGGACAAGTGTATACAAGGCCTATGGACACAAGACCAGCTGAATCTACACATAAATCAAAAGGATGCTGGCAGTGAAGCATGCAATCCAGGCATTCAGACCATACCTTCAACAAGGTCACCTGCTGATAAGGACGGACAACACCACAGTCATGTGGTACATCAACAAACTGGGAGGTACACACTCATATCCTCTATTCCGGATGGCAATGGATCTGTGGAATGTGGCTCTGAACTTCAACATTCAACTCCAGGCCAGATTTGTACCAGGAAAACAAAATTCACTAGCAGACACCTTAAGCAGAACTACCACGGATGCTCACGAGTGGATGCTACATCCAGATATCTTCAAAACCATAACAAAGAAATGGGGACTACCAGAGATAGACCTGTTCGCCTCCCCACACAACCACCAATTGAAGAAATTCTGCACAAGACCATACCACCCACTTGCTTGGAGGGTGGACTCCCTTTCCTTCAGCTGGAAAAACCTGATAGCATATGCATTCCCACCTCTTCCTTTGATGTACAAAGTCCTACTGAAGATCAAAGAGGATCAGCCAAGGATAATCCTGATAGCTCCAGACTGGCCGAGGCAACATTGGTACCCGCTACTGAGGAGCATGTCTCGGACACATGCATGGCATCTACCTCTATGTCCTTTACTTCTAACACAGGACAACTACAAGATCATACATCCAAACTTGAAAACACTACAGCTAGCTGCTTGGAATATTGCATAAAACAAAACCCAGATTTATCTCAGATGGTTAAGGACATTATCCTGGAGGCTCGCAGACCCTCCACAAGGAGGGCTTACTCAGCCAAATGGAAAAGATACATCATTTGGAGTACAGCAAAAGGGGAGAATGTATCATTGGCAAACATAGCAAACATCCTGGAATACTTAGTAGAACTGTTCCACAATGGCCTGTCCTACTCCTCCATTTAAGATTCATGCATCAGCAATTTCAGCAGAATACAACATGGATCCTCCAGTTTTCTCTCATCCTCTACTTAGGCAGTTCCTGAGAGGAATCAAAAATGTAAAGCCTCCAAGGAAACCACCTTTGCCTACATGGGATCTCAACTTTGTGCTGGAAAAATTAACACTTCCCCCTTTTGAATCAGCAGCAACAGCAGACTTACAGTTTTTATCTTGGAAAACTGCTTTCCTGCTTGCAATCACTTCAGCAAGAAGGGTATCTGAGTTACAGGCATTAATGGCGGTTCAGCCCTTCCTTATCTTCCATCAGGATAGTGTGTCTCTGAGAACTAACCCTACTTTTATGCCAAAAGTGGTCTCCAGAGTATCATTGAACCAAGCTATTCATTTACCTACATTCTTCCCCAACCCACAGAACAGGGGGAAAGACTACTACATACCTTGGATGTACATAGACAATTACGCTACTATCTGGACAGAACTAAGACCAACAGGAAAACTGACCAGCTTCTGGTAGCATATGCAACAGGAATGCAAGGAAAAGCAATTTCAAAACAGACCATCTCAAAATGGATAGGAAATTGCATTCGATTTTGCTACTCTTTTCATGGAAAGGCAACTCCAGAAAATATCAGGCCTCACTCCACAAGAGCTACAGCCACCACTACAGGTTTCCTACGAGGAGTGGCTACCAAAGACATTTTAGAAGCTGCTACTTGGAGCTCCGTGCATACATTTGCCAAGCATTATAATCTTCCCTTATACTCCAGATCCCGTGCAGGTTTTGCAACTGCTGTTTTGCAAGGGATCTTAACTACACCATCTTTAGCTTAGTGCCTCCTCCCCCAGTTTGGCTATGATATTCTACCCATATGTTAGGACTGCAGATGCATCCTTGAAGGACATAGTACAGTTTTGTACCTACCATAAATGTAGATGTCCGATAGGCATGCATCTGCAGTCAGGATTACCCACCCTCCTTCCCACCTGTGGTATTCCTAGGGTATTTATCCCTCTTTTAGCTAGCTGGGGGAATCTATTATGGTGTATTTGTTTGTATATATGTATATATATCCTCTTATTGTTTGCTCTCTACTGTTTGGAATTATTTGCATTTATCCAAATTTAGCCTTCCTAGAGGGCACCTGGCATCTGGGGCAAGAAACACTGAGGAAAATGGCGTCGGCTGATGCCTTTATACCCAATACACAGCAGCTATGACGTCGGGTGAAGTGCGACATCAGCCGAGGCCAGACCCAGACTTTGGAATCCGGCCGACCGAAGGGCTGCCTGAGGCAGGACAACCCATATGTTAGACTGCAGATGCATGCCTATCGGACATTTACATTTATGGTAGGTACAAAACTGTACTTTCCACCTAGTGCCTACCACCCCTTTTTTAGCTTTGGGATTCTACCCATCTGTTATGACTGCAGCTGAATGCACGATGAACATAGTACAGTTTTGTACCTACCATAAATGTAGATGTTAGAGTGCTAATACAGCTGCAGTCCAGGTTTCCCTCACTCCTACCCCCTCTTGGGACAGGCCAATTGGCTAACACCTCCTCATAGATCCTGATTGGGGTATTCATTTATGGTGTATTTGCTTGCAACTACTGTTTTTTGATTATATTGCATTGCATTATTACATAAATTTATGTATTGCCTTCCTTCTGGGGGCACCTGACATCTGGGGCAAGGGGCAAGAAAAACTGAAGAAAATGGCATCGGCTGGTTCTTTTATACCCCTGTCGCACTGACGTCAGGGAAGAACCAACGACAACAGACGCTGGACCTAGACTTTGAAATTCGGCCGACCGAGGACCCGTCTGACGGCAGGAGAACCCATCTGTTATGACTGCAGCTGTATTAGCACTCTAACATCTACATTTATGGTAGGTACAAAACTGTACTTTATGGCTAGGCTTGTATAGGCCTTAGGGCTGATAGCCTAGTACCAACCTGTGAGAAAATGCAGCAGGTACTAAAGGAGTCAAAAAGACTTGCTGTTTTCTAGTTGATGCATAACCAGTAATTAGAGGCCTGTCAGAGGTTGTGTACCACTGATGACCAAATTTTAGTCACTTTTCTCTGGCTTCCTATTCTTCTCAAGGTTCTCTTGGGACGTTTCAGAATTCTGCACTTGGATTCTTTCCTTGTGTACACCTGAGACGACTTTGTAAACTGGTTGCCCTTCCTTAGGGTCTAGGCTTTGTGCTCAAGAAGTTGACTGTCACCTTTTGAAACTGCTCATTAAGCGGATTTAACTTCTTGTCATATCAGTGGTTAGTTTTCTGCCTGTAAGAAGAGTACTTGGATTGCATTTTCTCATAGTGGGTGAGCCTGGTCTGTGTTTTCCAGAGGCCTACGGTGCTCATTATTCCCAAAGTGGTTTCAGTTTTCCAATTTTCTATGTATATTGTTAAAAAAAAAAAAAAAAAAAGTGGACTACATACTCTGCATGGGGTCTATGGTTAATAGTCTAAGGGAGTAACGTTGAATGGCAGTTCATAGAAATCAATCCATCGAACATCCGTCTGAGCGTACAAGTCCTCGAACCTTTGATGGGGAAAGTAGTTGTCCAACACTTCCCCGTCTCCCCAAAACTATGTATACCAACTCTGAGATCACATTACATTTGGGAAAAGGTGCGACAGGGAAGTGTTGGCCAACTAGTTACTTTCTCTGTCTCACAGGTTGTGATGTGGACGTTCAACGATTGGACTTTCGATGGCTTGACTTCGATGTATACTCCCTTCGATTTAATGATGGGACACCTCTGGATGTGCTAGGCAGCTCTCATACTGTCTTGACAGATCCAAGTCCTTTAGAAAAGTGACTCAGCTGATGTCCTTCAAGGATGCATCTGCAGTCATCACATATGGGTTGTCCTGCCTCAGGCAGCCCTTCGGTCGGCCGGATTCCAAAGTCTGGGTCCGGCGTCGGCTGATGTCGCACTTTCCCCGATGTCAGAGCGCCTGGGGTATAAAAGCATCAGCCGACGCCATCTTCCTCGGTCTTTCTTGCCGTGTGTTGCCCGAAGCAGAAGCAGTTTGCAAGTGCCGGTCGGCCAGCTCCTGTAATTCAGCTACTGGAGACTTCAAAAAGCTAAGTACCCCGTTGGGGACTCTTTCTTGCCTCAACCGATGTCAGATAAAGTTAATTGTTTAACTTGTGGGAAACAAATACCTCATAAGGATTTCCACTCTTACTGCCTCCCCTGCCTAGGCCCAGACCACGACGTCTCGGCCTGTTCAGCCTGTTCTTCCTTCAACCGACGCACTCTTAGACGTCGGGTGGAGTTTGCAGAGGAATTTTTTGGGGCTAGTTTTTCGTATAAGATGCCATTGGAGACTCCGACTTCTCATTTAATTAAGAAACGGAAGGACAAGGACCGATACACACGGGCCGCGGTTTCGGCTGAAACCACGGCCAGGCCTACCGCGAGTGTCTTGGCTGAAACAGAGTCCTTGGTACTTCCAATTACCGAAACCGCTCAACCGACTAACTCTGTCCCGGAGGCCCCGGCTGAGTCTGTTATTGAATTTCCAACAGAAACTGGTGTCCTGGAACCTTCCGACACCATTCCTTTAGACAAATCTACACCAGCACGTGGTGCAGCCAGGCCTCCTGCATCCATGTCCATTAAGGCATTCTCCAGGGCTAAAGCTGCTAAACTCTCAAAAGCTTTGCCTCCCAGGGTTATCCCTCAGGGACCCTCTGCTGGTTCACAGATTCTAAGCTTAGCAGAGGATCTTATGTCCTTAATTAGGGGTTCTGAACCTCATCCGGACAGGGGCTCTCAACCTCCTCCAGACAAATGGCCCAGGGTTGAGCCCTCTGATCCCCACTCCTCAGATGAGGCCTCTGATGGCTCTAGTCTCTCGGACCACCAGGAGGAGGCTTTTTTGGCCTACGAGGATTCTGATGCAGAGGAATCTATTCCCTCGGCCTCCCCTCCTGAAGAGTTTTCCTTTGGGGAGACACTACACAACATGAGAGAGCATTTCCAATGGCAGGGCCAGGAATTCTCTGATTCCAGGAAAAGATTAAGGACCTTTTTACATTTGCCTCAGCATAGACCTTTAGCTATTCCTCCTGTTTTGAATGTCATTGTTGTGTACTCTGACTCTAGCACAACCCCTGATTCTCTCCCTCCGGCTCCTGCCAAACCCGATAGGTACTACAGGGTCCCGGACTCGCATCTTTACCTTTACAAGGCCCACTCTGCTGATCCAGAAACTATTTCCCAGGGCCCTAAAGGGGTTGCAGCTGCCACTGCTAAAAATCCTCTCCCCTCTGAAAGGGAGTCCAGAGCTTTAGAGAGATGGGGTAAAAGTGTATACTTCTGCTACTCTTTCTGAGGGCATTAAATTGTCAATTTCATATGATACAGTACCAAGAGTATTTGTTAGATGAATTGCATAAAAAACTGTCTTATGACCCCCTAGACCGCAAGTCACTTTAGGATCTGGTACATAACTCACAACAGGTTAGCAACCATTTCTTGCAATGTGGTTATGATGCATTGGAAGCTTCATGTAGGTCAGCTATGACTGGCGCAGTCATACATAGGCATGCTTGGCTGAAGGAACAATCTCTGCCAGGCCATGTTAAAGCAAAGCTGCTGGATGCTCCTCTGGAAAAGCAAAAGTTATTTGGCTCCACGGCTCAGGAGGTCCTAAAGAAATTTGAAGAAAAGGCAAAATCCGTACAAACAGTCAAAGATTTTCTCCAAGTACAACCACCAAGATTCAGCAGGAATTGGCCTTCCAAGAATTTGTCCTTTCCAGACACGGAGAGGTTTCAGAGAGGCAAGAGCAGGCGTGCCAGAGGTAGAGGGCAAGCTAGAGGCTCCTACAGAGGACATCAATGGCAGCCTCCTAACCAGAGAGGTAATGCAGGACCTTCAACTGCTGCACAAGGACAGGCTCAATGACTTTACTTTGACACCGCCAACCAGGGCTCAATTGGAAGCACCTTTGGGCGGAAAGCTTTCTTTATTCTCAGAAAATTGGCACAGTATTACAAGGGACAAATGGACACTACAAATAATAGACAAAGGATACAGGTTTCATTTCCACGCATTACCAAAAAGAAAGAGTATGCCAGACCTGCCACCGAATCAAAGGGCAGAGGCTTTGAAACAAATTTCCAGCTTAATGCAAATGAAAGCTATAGAAAAGGTTCCTCTCTCAGAACAAGGCCAAGGATTTTATTCCAGACTATTCCTTGTTCCAAGAAAAGAAAAACAATGGAGGCCTATTCTCGACTTGTCCGCACTGAATACTTATCTCATTGTGCCAAAGTTCAAAATGCTGACTCTACACAGCTCCTTCCCATGCTGGGCAAGCGGTCTTGGCTGGTAACTCTAGACCTCAAGGAGGCATACCTGCATGTCTCTATCAGACATGGTTGCAGAAGACACCTCAGATTTCTTGCAGGGTCAGAGCATTATCAATTCTCAGCATTGCCCTTTGGCTTATCTACTGCGCCCAGAGTATTCACGAAATGCCTGGCATCAGTAATTGCACACTGCAGACTTCAGGGGATTCAAATATACCCATATCTGGACGACTTCCTTATACAAGCGGGCAGCCAACAAACTTTGGTAAAGCACTTGAATTATGCCATCCACCTACTTCAGGCCTTGGGAAGTCAACTTTCACAAATCAAGACTTGTTCCATCCCAAAGAATAACCTTTCTGGGTGCATATCTAGATACAACCACCCAAATGGCCTTCCTCACAGAAGAAAAACAGTCAACTACCAGATTACTTCAAAAATCTGACAAGACAAACACAGCTGACTGTGAGGAAAATCCTGCAGGCCCTGGGTTACATGGCTTCTTGCATCCTTCTGATTCCGCAAGCAAGACTACATATGAGGGAACTACAATGGTACCTAAGGAGTTTATCGACTCAGCACAGTCACAGCCTGGAAACTTTGATACCACTCATTCCATGCCTTCAAAAGGAATTTCTGTGGTGGGCTCAAGCAAGCCAATCAAACAGGGGTCTGCCTTTCAGCAAACCAATAGCCAGCCAAACCATTACAACAGACTCCTCAGACCACGGATGGGGAGCGCACATGGAGGGCAGATGCATTCAAGGTCTATGGTCACAAAGAGCTACACATGCACATAAACCAAAGGGAAATGCTGGCAGTGATACATGCAGTCGAAGCCTTCATACCCTTTCTGCATCATGGCCATCTGCTAATAAGGACAGACAACACCACGGTTATGTGGTACATAAACAAGCAAGGAGGCAACCATTCCTATCCTCTTTGCAGGCTGGCAAATGAATCTATGGGAACTTTCCTTGAAACTCAATATACAGCTACAATCCCAGTTTGTGACAATATACTGGCGGACAGCTTAAGCAGAAATATCATGGATGCACACGAATGGATGCTGCACCCAGACATCTTTCTACAGATAACACAATCATGGGGGAGGCCGGACTTAGATCTTTTTGCCTCCCCCCACAATCATCAACTGAAGAAATTCTGCTCAAGGACATACCACCCACAAGCATGGAAAGTGGACGTCCTCTTTCAGCTGGAGAACTCTAACAGTGTATGCATTTCCACCTCTCCCATTAATGACCGAGGTTTTACTGAAGATCAGGACAGAGCAGCCAAAAGTGATTCTTATGGCTCCGGACTGGCAAAGACAGCACTGGTACCCACTGATGTAATGGGATCCTGTCTCGCCTACATCCATAACTGGTGGGTTCGGAGCCGATCCGTCTGCTCCGACTCTGCCACTATACACTAGAACAAAGTCTCTCATTGGCTGGGCTACCCCTTATCCCATAATGCACCACGCCTGCTTCCCCAGATCTCGTTTGCCGCTTTTCAAGCCGGACGTGGTCTCGACTTGGCTGGAGCAAAGTGTTTTTTCTTAACCATTTGGTCTTTTTTGACTAGGGTTTCTGTCAATTTAAACAAACAGCTGTTTTAACAGCTTTGTGAGCGTTTATGTGAAATTAAATTTTATTCCTTTTCGTGCTATTAGTGTACTGGGCAAGGCCCGCGGTTAGAGGGCCTTTGCCCTTATTGTATGTTTATCTTTTTCTTGTTGTGCGACTGAAATAGTTTTTGGGCTAAGCCCGTTTAAGTTAGAGGGCTTTGGCCCACGTATTTTCTTGCTTCTGTGTATTTGACCTGTTGTATCGGGCTAAGCCCGTTTAAGTTAGAGGGCTTTAGCCCATACATTAGTTACTGTTTTTTTTTCTAGCTATTACCTGTTTTTTCTACAAAATGTCTAGGGAGCGGAAATCAGGGTTCAAAAAGTGTGCAAAATGTAATTATAAAATGTCTATTATAGACAGCCATGCTGTCTGCGTGTACTGTTTGGGGCCTAAACATTTACAGGATACTTGCAGTGTGTGTCACGCTTTTTCATCCAGGGTGCTCCAGGAGAGAGAAAACAAGCTGATACTTTTAGGGGTCTGATTAAGCCTTCATTTGAGGAAGCTTTGGCTTCATCTCCAGCTTCTAAAAAGAAGAGATCGTCTGCTCCGACTAGTCCGTCGGGCCCGACACCCAAGAAGCATAGATCGTCTGCTCCGACCAGTCCGTCGGACCCGACAGCTAAGAAACTGGGATCGACTTCTTCCTCGGCTCCAATGGCTTCGGAGCCGATGGCTGAAGGGTCTGCCTCGGTGCTTCTTCCCTCGGCTCCATTGGTGTCGGAGCCGCAGGTTAGTGCATCGAGAGGCCAATCACCTACTTCGGCTCCTTTGGTCTCGGAGCCGTTGGAGGTGTGCAGCTCAGACTTCCCCTCGGCTCCGGAGCCTCCTTCGGCGCCGACACTGTTGGAAACTGTTCCGGTCTCGGGTCCGATAGTGTTGGAACCCTTTCGGAGCAGATCCCCTGCTTTATCGGAGCCGAGGCATAAGTCTTCTCGGCCCCAATCTGTTTCCTCCAAATCCTCTAGGTTGTCTGATTCGGATTTGGATAGGGGTATCCAGAGGCTGTTCCAGTCCCCAGTTTTTACTAAAATGATCTCTGCTCCAGCCCACGCGGCTTCGGAGCAGATTCCACATCCCATGCATTTGATTCCTCCTCCGACCCCCTTGGAGCCGTTGGAGTCGGTGCAGGTAGAACGCAGCGGAATCGTCCAGTCGGAGCAGGGACCCCCTCGGAGTTTCTCTGCTCCGACCTTCATTCCTACCCTGTCCTCTGTGTCAGGGTTTGGTACCGGGTCTTCCTCGGCGGGGGCAGAGGGCAACACTGTGGAGCTTGCCTCTTCGATGCCCAGTCTTCCCCTCGGAGCATCAGCCGCAGGTATTCCCGGTATCGCCGTGGTCTCTCAGCAAGTGCCCTCTGCAGAGTCTGGAGGTCCTGCTTTTGAGGCCATGAGGAGTGCGCTGGCCATGACCTTGCCGGTTCAGCAGGTTTCTACCTCATCGTCCCAAGTTTTGGGTACTGGTGCCTCTGGAGACATCCTTTCCCACGACAGTGGGGCCCCAGGGCCTGAGGATACTCCCTTAGAGGGTTCCCTTCTTCCGGGGGGGGGGGGGTCCTTCTGAATCTGCTTCGGATGAACCCCCAAGGAAGAAACTGTGTAAGAGGAAGCACGTTGATTCCCAAGATGAATCAGTCACTTCAGATACTGACCTAGATTATGCGGAGGGGTCCCCCTAAATCGTCCTCGGATGACGTCTCCTTCTCTGATATCCTTGAGATCTTGAGACAGAGGCGATTGGCAATCCAAAGCCCCTTCCGCTGAGGAGTCAGTTTTCCTCAAGGCCTTCGGGGCCCAGCCCTCTTCCTCCTGGGTGTCTCCACCCTTTGAGTTGTTAGATCAAATCTCTCGGAGGGTGTGGGAACATCCTGATACAGCGGAACCGGTGCCTGCCAGGCCTAATAAGTTTCTTTCAGCCCCTCCCCAGAAGGAATTCCTCGCTAACGGTGTTGCAGTTGATGCTATGGTGGTGGCATCTGCCACTCAGCAGGACGTGGCAGAGGCTTCAACGTCTATTCATCCTCCTAATAAGGATTCTAGGAGCATAGATAGGTACGGGAAGCGTACCCTTTCTTCAGCGACCTTTACCCTGCGGTCGCTGAACTATCTGTCATTTTACAAGGCTCCAAAGGGACCTCCTCAAGGAGTTAGAGTCCCTTGCGGGTAACCTTCCTGAGGCGTTAGCACAGACCGTAGCCGCCCAGATGACTACCCTATCTTCTATTGTCAACTCGTCCATGAGGCTCATTTCCTATGCAGCCGAAGGGGCGAGTAGAGCAGCGGGCACAGGAGTGGCTCTTAGGAGACCAGCCTGGTTACGCTTGTGTCCACTTGCGGAGGCCTTTAAGTCTTCCTTCGCCGACGTCCCCTTTGATGGGTCTTCTTTGTTTGGACCCAAGGTGAAGGATATACTTACTCGGTGCAAGCAGGAGGGCAAGACCTTGACTGCCGCTAGTCGTTTTCTGCTCCCTCTAGACCTTATCCCAAGGCCCAGAGAGGAGGGAAAATGTGGTTCAGGAAATCCCAAAATTTCTTCTCTACTCCACCGAGTGATCCCCCCTCCAGAGGCAGGGGGGGGGATTCAGGAAGACACCGCCCTAGAGGTGGCAGAGGCCCCCGTAACTCTGGAGACCGCGACTCCTTTCGTGGTTCCTCCTACCCTCAACATCCCTAGGATGTGGCCCGGCTGTGCTTCTCAGGAGCCGGTCGAGGGTCGTTTTGCGAGAGGCTTTGGGAATCAGTGGGTGCTTCGCATTGTAACCGGAGGCTACCTCATCCCCTTTTTTCAAGCCCCCTCCTCCTACAAGGAGAATCCCGGATGTGCCACCCAGTCAGCGGGATCTGGCAGCCGTAGAAGTTTCAAAGCTGCTAAGCAAAAGGGGTCATCCAGCCCGTCCCAGTCGACCAGATCGGATCAGGAACTTAAGATTATTTTTGGTGCCAAAAAAGACAGGGGGACATAAGGCCGATTTTGGACCTAAGCTCTTTAAATCGTTTTGTGAAGAAGTCCAAGTTCTGGATGGTCACCCTTCAGTCCATTCTCCCGTTATTGGAGAAGGATGTCTGGATGTGCTCCATAGACCGCAAGGACGCTTACTATCACATTTTGATACGTCAAGAGTCCAGGAGTCATTTACGCTTCCGCCTAGGAACCAGTCATTTCCAGTTTCGTGCACTGCCCTTTGGTCTCACCACAGCCCCCAGGGTGTTTACCAAGTGTCTGGCAGTGGTGACAGCTCTAGGATTCTAAGTGTTTCCCTATCTCGACGACTGGCTCCTCACTGCCACCTCCAAGCATCTACTGATTCGAGCGCTGATGGCCACAGTAACCTTGTGTCTCTCGCTAGGAATCACTTTCAATTGGAAAAAAATCTGTGCTGTGGCCATCTCAACGTATCACCTTTATAGGCGCAGAGTTAGACAAAAAGGATGCGGGCATTTTTGCCATCAGAGAATTCAGGTTCAACAATCACAGTTTCTAAATTTGTTACCCAAATCTCGAGTTCCTGCCAGACAGATTCTTCAGTTATTGGGCACGATGGCTGCAACTATCCTCCTAGTACAGTTAGCCAGGCTGCACATGCGGGTGCTGCAATGGCTATTATCGGTTCAATGGTCATACCAAGAACTCCCCCTGAACCACCTGGTTCTGATTACGGGCAGTTGTCGTCGGGACCTCCGTTGGTGGCTATGTCGGTCCAACCTGGACCGTGGGTGTCCTTTCGCCCTTCAGCCCCCTGTTGCCACAGTGACCACGGAAGCCTCCCAGATAGGGTGGGGGGGTCATTATCTGGACAGATCTGTCCAAGGCACTTGGCAGGATTGCGAAGCGTACCTTCACATCAATATCCTGGAAATGAGAGCGGTGCTTCTGGTTTTACAAGCACTTCATCATGCTCTCCCCCAAGGTACTATTGCGATTCTATCCGACAACGTCTGTAGTTTGGCACATAAACAAGCAGAGCGGAACCAGGTCCTACCCCCTTTGCAGGGAGGCCATGAGAGTATGGCACTGGGCCATAGCCTCTCTACGTTTCTTAGTAGCCATGCACATTCCGGGAAAAGCCAATGTGATTGCAGACAGGCTCAGCAGGACTCTCCTGTTGCCCCACGAGTGGTCCCTCAACAACAGAGTGGCTGCGCAGATCTTCGCCAAATGTGGTCTCCCTTGATGTCCTTCAAGGATGCATCTGCAGTTCTTACAAATGGGTTGTCCTGTCATCAGGCAGCCCTTCGGTCGGCCGGATTCCAAAGTCTGGGTCTGGCCTTGGCTGGTGTCGCACTTCACCCGACGTCATAGCTGCAGTTGGGTATAAAGGCATCAGCCGACGCCATTTTCCTCAGTCTTTCTTGCCGCGTGGCGCCCGAAGCAGAAGATGTTCGCAAGTGCCGGTCGGTCAGATCCAGAGATTACTACTACCGAATACTACTTCGAAGACTTCTAAAAAGCTAAGTACCCCGTTGGGGACTCTTTCTTGCCTCAGCCGATGTCAGAAAGTGTGAATAACTGTTTAACTTGTGGGAAACAAATACCTCACAAAGATTTCCACTCTTACTGCTTACCTTGTTTAGGCCCAGACCACAACGTGGCAGCTTGTCTAGCCTGTGCTTCTTTTAACCGACGGACGCTTAGACGTCGGTCGGAGTTTGCTGAGCAGTTTTTTGGCTCTGATTTTGCGTATATTATGCAGTCGGATCCTCCGACTACACAAATTGCCAAAAAACGCAAAGAAAAGGACCGACACTCGCGGTCCGCGGTTTTGGCTGAAACCGCTGTTAAGCAAACCGCGAGTGTCTCTGTTTCGGCCGAAACCGAGCAAACGGTCCTTACTTCAGCCGAATCCATGCCTTCTACCGAGGCCTCTTCTAACCTGGTAGAATCGGCCTCTGAAATTCAACCTGCTGTTGTGGTTTCACAGGAATTATCGGACACTATCCCCTTGGATGTATCTACCCCTGCATGTGGTGCTGCTAGGCCTCCTGCAGCCATGTCCATTAAGGCCTTTGCCAGGGCTAAAGCAGCCAAAACTACTAAGTCTGTGCCTGTTAAGCCCCCCTCTCACAGGCCCAGCTCCAGTTCCCAAATGCTTTCTCTGGCAGAGGATCTCATCTCATTAATAATGGGATCCCAACCTCATCCAGACAGGGCCTCTCAACCTCCTCCACAAAAGCGACCTAGAGCAGAGCCCCCTGAGCCAGTGTCCACGGATGATTCCTCTGATTCAGAAAATACAGACCATCCAGAGGCTCCTTTCTCTCCCTACGAAGACCCTGATGCTGAAGAGTCAATTCCTTCTGCCTCTCCACCTGAAGAATTTTCCTTTGGGGAAACCTTACATGCCATGAGGGAGCAATTTCAGTGGCAGGGCCAAGATTTCTCAGACTCCAGGAAAAGGCTTAGGACCTTTTTGCATTTGCCACAACATAGGCCTTTAGCTATACCTCCAGTACTTTCTGTTGTAGATGATGCATTTAATGATGCTTGTACTGCTCCTGATACTTTGCCTCCAGCCCCTGCTAAGCCCGATGTGTGTCCGGGACCCTGTAGAACCTATCACCATTTATACAAGGCTCCTTTTGCAGATCCAGAGACTATCTCCCAGGGGCCTAAAGCAGTAGCATCTACCTCTGTTAAAAATCCCCTCCCCTCTGAAAGGGAATCCAGGTCCTTAGAGAGATGGGGTAAAAAAGTATACACCTCTGCTACTCTGTCAGCTAGGGCATTGAACTGTCAGTTTCATATGATCCAGTATCGTTTATGCTTGATCAGTTAACTAAGAAACTGTCCTCTGATGAATCTTTAGATAAGAAATATGTTCTGGAAATGGTGCATAACATTTAGCAGGTTAGTAACCATTCTTTAAAATGCGGCTATGATGCACTGGAGGCTTCCTTTAGATCAGCCATGACTGGCACAGTTATCAGAAGGCATGCATGGTTGAAAGAACAGGCCTTGCCGGATCATGTTAAATCAAAACTATTAGATGCTCCTATGGATAAGGTCAATTTATTTGGTTCTCCTGCTCAGCAGGTACTGAAAAAGATGGAAGAGAAGGCTAAATCTGTACAAACAGTGAAAGATTTCTTACAGGTCCAACCTCCAAGGTTCAGCAGGAACTGGCCCTCCAAAAATTGGTCCTTTCCAGACTCCTCTAAAGCACAAAGAGGCAGGAACAGGCGTTCAAGAGGCAGAAATCAATACAGGGGTGGTGCCTACAGGGGACGCCAGTGGCAGGGAAACAACCAGCGAGGCACAGACGCAGCTACTACCACTGCAACAGGACAATCACAGTGACTTGGCTCTGACACCGCCTACCAGGGAACAGATGGCAGCACCCTTAGGCGGAAAGCTAGCCTTGTTTTCAAAAAACTGGCACTGCATCACAAGGGACAAGTGGATTTTGCAAACTATAGACCAAGGTTACAGGTTTCATTTCCATACTCTACCAGGAAAAAGAGGAATGCCAAACCTACCACCAAATAAAAAGACAGAAGCTCTAAAACAAATAACTCCATTAGTAAGAATGAGAGCTGTGGAAAGGGTACCACCTATAGAACAAGGAAAGGGATTTTACTCCAGACTCTTCCTGGTACCAAGAAAAGAGAAAAATTGGAGGCCTATTCTCGACCTGTCCGCTTTAAACACATTTCTCATTGTTCCAAAATTCAAAATGCTGACCCTACAGCAGCTTCTTCCCATGCTGGGCAAGGAGTCTTGGCTGGTGACTCTAGATCTCAAGGAGGCATACCTGCACGTCCCCATACGACCAAATTGCAGAAGATACCTCAGATTTCTTGCAGGATCAGAGCATTATCAATTCTCAGCATTGCCCTTTGGCTTATCTACTGCGCCCAGAGTGTTCACGAAATGCCTGGCATCAGTAATCGCTCGTTGCAGACTTCAGGGAATCCAAATTTACCCATACCTGGACGACTGCCTCATACAAGCGGACAACAGAAACAAACTAACAGAAGACTTACAAAGAGTCATTTACTTACTGCAAGCCCTGGGATATACAGTCAATATAAAAGTCAAGGCTGATACCATCCCAAAGAATAACCTTTTTAGGTGCAGAGCTGGACACATCAGAACAGATGGCATTCCTAACTGTAGAAAAGCAAGAGCAACTTCCTCTCTACTTCTTGGCATTGACAAAGCAGAATCATCTAACAGCAAGAAAAATACTGCAAGCCCTGGGCTTCATGGCATCCTGCATAATTCTAGTCCCTCATGCCAGACTGCATATGAGAAAGCTACAATGGTACCTGAAGAATTTATGGTCTCAATACAGGCACAGCCTAGAAACCAAAATTCCACTAATCCCATGCCTGAAGCAAGAGTTCCTATGGTGGGCTCGGGCATGTCAGTCAAACACAGGTTTGCCCTTCTACAGCACTCAACCAAGCCAAACCATCACGGCGGACGCCTCAGACCTCGGTTGGGGGGCCCACATGCTGGACAAGTGCATACAAGGCCTATGGACTCAAGAACAGCTGCACCTGCACATAAATCTAAAGGAAATGCTGGCAGTAAAATTGGCAATCCAGACATTCAGACCATTCCTCCAAGAAGGGCAGTTGATAAGGACAGACAACACCACAGTTATGTGGTACATCAACAAACAGGGAGGCACACATTCATACCCTCTATACCGGATGGCACTGGACCTATGGAATATGGCTCTGAGCTACAACATTCAGTTACAAGCAATTTTTGTACCGGGAAAAGAAAACATCCTAGCAGACATATTAAGCAGAACTACCACGGATGCCCACGAATGGATGCTACACCCGGACATCTTCAAAGCCATCACAAAAAAAATGGGGACTACCACAAATAGACTTATTTGCATCCCCGCTCAATCACCAACTCAAGAAATTTTGCTCAAGGACGTACCACCCGCTTGCTTGGAAGGTGGACTCCCTATCATTCAGTTGGGAAAACCTGACGGCATATGCATTCCCACCACTTCCTTTGATGCACAAGGTGCTATTGAAGATCAAAGAGGAACGTCCAGCTCCATACTGGCCAAGACAACATTGGTACCCATTGCTGAGGAGCATGTCTCGGGAACAAATGTGGACACTACCCCTGATCCCATTGCTGTTAACACAGAACAACTACAACACCCTGCATCCAAACCTGTAAACTTTGCAGCTGACTGCCTGGAACATTACATAAGAACTAACCCAAATTTATCCCAAAGGGTTAAAGACATTATCCTTGAGGCCCGCAGACCTTCAACAAGAAAGAATTATGCAGGAAAATGGAAAAGATATATCATTTGGAGTACTGCAAAGGGAAAAGATGTGTCACTGGTAAACATAGCCAACATCCTGGAGTACTTGGCAGAGCTCTTCCATACAGGCCTGTCCTATTCCTCCATCAAGATACATGCATCAGCTATTTCGGCAGAATACAGCTTGGATCCCCCTGTCTTCTCACATCCTCTGCTTGGGCAGTTTCTGAGAGGAATTAAAAATGTAAAACCTCCGAGGAAACCACCATTGCCAGCATGGGACTTGAACTTTGTGCTAGAAAAATTGACACTTCCCCCTTTCGAACCAGCAGCAACAGCAGAATTACAATACTTATCCTGGAAGACTGCTTTCCTACTAGCAATCACCTCAGCAAGAAGGGTTTCTGAACTACAGGCATTAATGGCAGTGCAACCCTTCCTGATCTTCCATCAAGACAGAGTGTCCATGAGAACAAATCCTACATTTATGCCTAAGGTGGTATCCAGAGTGTCTTTAAACCAGGCTATCCACCTACCTACATTCTTCCCCAACCCACATAACAGGGGAGAAAGACTGTTGCATACCTTGGATGTACATAGTTACGCTACTACCTTGACAGAACCAAGGGCAATAGAAAAACTGACCAGCTTCTCGTAGCATATGCAACAGGAAGGGAAGGAAAAGCAATTTCAAAACCAACAATCTCCAAGTGGATAGGAAATTGCATTAGATTGTTATTCCTACCATGGAAAAAACTCCAGAGAACATCAGGCCTCATTCTACAAGGGCTACGGCCACTACCACAGCTTTCTTACGAGGAGTGGCTACCAAGGACATTATAGAGGCTGCTACTTGGACCTCCGTGCATACATTTGCCAAGCATTATAACTTACCTTTGTACTCTAGATCCCGAGCAGGGTTTGCCACTGCTGTTTTGCAAGGGATCCTAACTACACCATAATCTCTTCCTCTTCCTCCTCCCCTAGTTTGGCTATAGTATTCTACCCATTTGTAAGGAGTGCAGATGCATCCTTGAAGGACATAGTACAGTTTTGTACCTACCATAAATGTAGATGTCCGATAGGAATGCATCTGCAGTCAGGATTACCCACCCTCCTCCCCCTCTGTGGTACTCCTAGGGTATTTGCCCATCTAATAGCTAGCTGGGGGGGATCTATTATGGTGTATTTGTTTGTATATATGTACATACCTGCTTATTTTTGTGTTTGCTCTCTATTATTTGGAAACATTGGCATTTATCCAAATTTAGCCTTCCAAAAGGGCACCTGGCATCTGGAGCAAGAAACACTGAGGAAAATGGAGTCGGCTGATGCCTTTATACCCGAAGAACTGCAGCTATGACGTCGGGTGAAGTGCGACACTAGCCGAGGCCAGACCCAGACTTTGGGATCCGGCCGACCGAAGGGCTGCCTGACTACAGGACAACCCATTTGTAAGGACTGCAGATGCATTCCTATCGGACATCTACATTTATGGTAGGCACAAAACTGTACTTTGTGACTTGTTCGCCAGCCCCAACAATGCGGAGTGCAGAGAGTTCTTCACTCTGACACCCTCTCGGGGGCAGTCTCCCAGGGACGCTCTAGCCCACAATTGGCCCCCGGGTCTGCATTATGCCTTCCCCCTGATTCCCCTTCTCCAGAGGGTGATTCAGAAGGCTCTTCATGTCGGGTGCCATATGATTTTGGTCGCCCCACATTGGCCCAGTCAGGTTTGGTTCCCATTCCTTCAGAAGTATGCGGTACAGGGCCCCTGGATTCTGGACCCAGTGCCGGCTCTGTTATCCAATCAGTCTGGACACTCATCCGTCCCTCCGGTCGTTGCGACTGGCTGCTTGGTTACTCCACTTCCATCCTTAGAGATCTTTCTCTTTCTTCGGAAGTGATGCACATCTTGTCCTCTTCCCACAAGCCGTCTACCGTTAAGCTGTATTCCAGCAATTGGAAAAGGTTTGTTGGGCCCAGCAACGAGGCATTGATCCTCTTACGGCCCCAGTTCCACAGGTCTTGGAATTTCTAGCTTCATTGTTTCATTCAGGCTCTTCAGTCTCCACACACTTAAAGTTCAACTGGCGGCTATATCTAATTTTCATGTTGCTATAGAGCCTTCTTTAATGGCTAACAGACTTTCAAGTCCTTTCTTAAGGGAGCCTGGCTCCTCAGGCCTCCTATGGCTCATCCCGTGCCCCCTTGGGACTTAAATTTGGATCTGAAGTAGATTCATTTGTCTGCAACCTGTGGGTTATGGATCCGATATCGGATCCGAACCGGCATGGTTAATCCAGCTATGGATCCGAGCTCTTAGCTCCTTCCCTCACCCATAATGCCCTGCTCTCCCTACATCACCTCAGATCTAGTTTGCCGCACTGGTAACCAGGTCTTGGATCGTCTGAGCTCTTCAGCTAAGTGATTATTAATATCTAAAAAAGCTTTAATTTGATTTTTTGGAGTTTTGAGTGATTGTGTTAAGTTTCCCTTTATCTCTCGATAGTTTCGGTTTTAAATTTTACTTTTAAAACTTTTATTTTTATACCCTCCCCTCGCCGGTCGGAGTTTTTGTTTGAGTGTGCTGTTTGGGGCCTTGTGTGTGTACTAGTTTAGTACTAGTTCTCTGTCTTATTTGTTAAAAAAAAAAAAAGACTTATGTCAGAAGCCCCTAAGGCAATACTTTCGAAGTGCTCCGAGTGTGGCCATAAGCTTTCCCCTGCTCATGGCCACACTTGGTGCGTTCGATGCCTTGGGGTTGAACACCTCACTTCTGGATGTTACATTTGTGCAGGGTTCAACCCCAGGGCATTGAAGGAGCTGAGGTCGAAGCTGGTCCTGGTGGGACTTCTACCCCCAGACTTGGCTTCGGCTTCTGCTCCTGTGGTGGGTACTGTGGCTACGGTTCCCTCCTCGCCTGCTCCCCCTCCTCCACCTGGGACTCAACCTCCCGCTGCTGGGTTGGAGGAGAGAGAGGCAAGAAAAAAGGATCGGAGAGAGAAGCACCACAAGCAGCGGGCTGAGACCTCCGTTTCGGCCCCGCCAGCTAAGCGGGCTTCTCCTCCGGCCTCCTTGGCTGCCCCCCCGGCTATGGTCTGCTTTTCACCGGGGCCTGAGGAGGAGGAGACCCGATCTCCGTCGAGGCTATCGAGGAGGCACTCAAGGCCTACCTCTGTAGCCTCTTCGAGATCTATGTATAGCCTTTCCGACGCCGATCTGGACCGGATGATAAGGTTCATCCAGGCCCAGATGCAGATGGGAGTGCTCCTGCCTCCCCCCCCCCCCTCTGGGGCAGAGCTCTACCCAATTTTTTCAAGCCTATAGCTCCTTCTCCGACCCGCTACCCGGGTTCGGAGTGTTCGGAGCCGGGCAGCTTCGGAGCCGGGGGTGGGTCGGCGCCGATAGTACTAGGTACTTCAGATCCGACCTCTCGGTCGGTGTGCCTTCGGCGCCGTCTGTCGGAGCGCACTGGTCCTTCGGATCAGAGTTTCTCTGGGCCGGCTCAGATCCACTCTTCGGATCCGAGGCGGAGCCAACTTTCGGATCCGTTGGTCAAGGCTGGCTCCCCCTCTGCTTTTGATGTAGTGGAGAGGGCTCTGTTGAGGGCTTCCGGACCTCCCGCACTTGCTTCGGCTCCGTCCCGTTCTCCATTTGCACTGGGTCAGGCTTCCACCATCCGGCCACTGGGACAGCCCGCTTCAGTGCCCCAAGCTGTTCCATTGGAACAAGACACTGCTTGCGAGGGCTCCTCGGACAGCCCCCCCCGAGGAAGCCCCTCGCAAGCATACGTGTAAATGGAGGGACATAGACTCACCCGAGTCTTTAACTGAAGACACGGACTTGGAGGAAGGGAAAGGCTCCCCAAGATCACCCCCCCCCCCCCCCCCGAGGATGTCTCCTTTGGAGACATGGAAATGCTTCGCATAAGGGGGGGGTGGGTGGTCTGCCCCCAAGTCTTCCTCTGACGAGTCCGTGTTCTCGGAGGCATTCAAAGCGGGCCCGTCTACCTCTTGGGTGTCCCCTCCTGCCGACCCCCTGGTGGACCTTATTGCCACCAGGGTGTGGAAGGAACTGGCCACCGTTGAGCCAATCCCCAAAAGGCCAGACCGTATCCTTAGCCCCCCTGCAGACCGTGCCCACTGGAGTAAGGGGCCCCAGGTAGATGCCATGTTGACGGCAGCAGCCACCAAGAGGGAACTCGCCCAGGAGAGTCCCTCAGTCCATCCCCCGAGCAAGGAGTCTCGGATGATGGACCGCTTGGGGAAGCGAATGTTTAGTTAAGCGACCTTCTCAGTGAGGGCGCTCTACCTGGCACATGTTATCAGGATGCAGCGCGATCTTAAAGTATACGCTGCACCCCCCCCCCCCAAGAGTCCATGTCTGAGGAGGACAAAGTTTTGCACTCCACCTGCATGGCCACTCTTCGGTCCGTGACGAATACCTCTATGCGGTTGCTGTCCCATGCTACTGAAGGAGCCGCTAGAGCTGCAGGAGTAGGCCTAGTCACTAGATGGCAGGCCTGGCTCCGCCATTGCGATTTCACTGAGCCATTCAAGGCGTCCTTCGCGAACGCCCCCTTTGGTTCTGCCCTTTTTGGCAAAACTGTTCAACACCTTGACCCAGAGCGAAAAGGACGGGAAGACCCTGTCTGCCGTCGGAATCCGCTTCTCTGTGCCCCAGAGGTCCTACTCTAGGAACCAAAAGGGCCAGAAGAAGATGTGGTTCCGGAAGTCGCAGCAATCCCAACCCGCTCCGGACAACCAATCCTTCTGTGGTAGAGGAGGACAGGGAGGACGCCGCCCCAGTGGCAGAGGGGCTCCCAGGAACTTCTGGTCCAGAGAACCTTTCTCTGAACTGCCCGCGCAGCAGCCCTGAAGGGTTGCTAGACTGCTCCACTCTGGAGGCAGTCGGGGGACGTTTTTCAGAGCACCTAGCGGCATGGGAGTCCATAACATCAGACCGCTGGGTCCTCCGCATTATATCCAGAGGATACAAGATCCCCTTTCATCATATTCTAAAATTAAAATCCCTCCCAGACGTTCCACCCGGTCAGTGGGAGGCCGCTTCGGCAGAAATTGGCCATCTGCTGGGGAAAAGCCATCCAGCCCGTCCCCCCAGACTAGATCGGATCGGGGTTGTACTCCAGGTTCTATTTAGTGCCAAAAAAGACGGGGGACCTAAGACCTATTTTAGACCTGTCCCTGTTAAACCTGGCAGTTCCCAAGGAGAAGTTCCGGATGGTCACCTTGCAATCCATCCTCCCCCTTCTGGGAGAGAATCACTGGATGTGCTCTATAGACCTCAAGGATGTGTACTACCACATACTAATGGACAGACGTTCCAGGAGGTTTCTTCGCTTCCGGCTGGGAGCCAGTCACTGCCAGTTCAGGGTCCTTCCCTTTGGTCTCACCACAGCCCCCAGGGTGTTCACCAAAGTATTAGCAGTGGTTGCGGCCCACCTGAGGCTTCAGGGGGTGCAGGGCTTCCCGTACCTGGACGACTGGCTTCTTACCGCCCCAACAAGGCATCTACTATCATTGGCGCAAGACTCCTTTCTACATCTAGCTTCCCCGCCTGGGCATCACGATAAACGTAGCAAAATCCAACCTGGCTCCTACTCATTTGGTAGATTTTATAGGTGCCAGGTTGGACAAGAGGGAGCCTTCCTCACAGCCGACAGAGTTCAGAATCTGTGACTCCAGGTGCGGGCCATCCTCCACTCCAGCTCAGTTCCGGCGGAATTGGTCCTGAGGGCTCTAGGGTCCATGGCGGCAGCGATCTCTTCTTCCACTCGCCAGGTTCAACATGCGGGTCCTTCAGTGGACACTTCAAGTTCAGTGGTCTTACCTTGCTCTACCTCTGCATCATCCCATTGCGATCAGCAAGGCTTGCAAGCAGTCCCTCTTGTGGTGGCTCCACTCACAGGATCTCCACGGAGGCCGCCCCTTTTGTGCTTCTCCCCCTCTCGCCACGGTGACCACGGACGCCTCCCGCCTCGGGTGGGGGCATTTTGCAGGCCGGACGGTCCAAGGCACGTGGAACGACTGAGACCTCCCTGCATATCAATGTTCTAGAGATGAGAGCAGTGCTCTTGGCGTTGCGAGCACTTCAGGCCTTTCTTCCCCTGGGAACAATTGCGATTCAGTCAGACATGTCGGTGGTCTGGTACATTAACAAACAGGGGGGTAACCAGGTCTTATCCCTTATGTCGAGAAGCCATGAGAGTGTGGGAATGGGCGATCTCCACCAACCGCTTTCTCATTGCAACGCATATTCCGGGTTGGTCCAACATCCTTGCGGGCAAGCTCAGTCGCACCATTCTCTCCCCGTACGAGTGGTCTCTCAATGCTCAAGTAGCGAAACGTATCTTCGCACGGTGGGGTTCGCACGGTGGGGAATCCTTGTTGCGATCTCTTTGCGTCTCCCTTAAACACCAAGTGCGACAGTTTTTTCGCTCTAATCCCTCCTCCAGGGGATTCCCCGAGAGATGCTCTGGTGCATGCTTGGCCTCTCCGTCTTCTTTACGCTTACCCCCCCCTTTGCCTCTGATGCTCCAAGTTATTCAGAAAGCCTCTCGGTTGGGGTGCAGAATGATCCTCATTGCCCCATTCTGGCCTCAACAGATCCGGTTCCCTTACCTAAGGTCTCACTCGGTGAACCCACCTTGGATTCTAGATCCCATTCCGGATCTGATATCGCACCCATCGAACCTACCAACTCCGAATCTGGACAACCTGAAGCTGACTGCTTGGCTGCTCCAGTTCCACTCCTAATTAGGACTCCCGGTATCTCGTCCCCCGTTAAGGCCATCCTGGTAGCGGCTCATAAACCATCTACCAGGAAAGTTTACCGCAGTAAATGGAAAAGATTCTCCATTTGGGCGGAGCGGCAATGTCTAGATCCTTTCACTGTTCCCCTTCCTCTGGTGCTAGACTTCCTATCCACTCTTTTTAATGATGGTGGCAGTAGTTCCACGGTCAAAGTGCAGCTTGCGGCAATTTCTCACTATCATGTTGGTCATGACTCCAGACCACTTATGTCTGCCAAATTGTGTAAAATCTTTCTAAAAGGCACCTTTCTTCTTAGACCCCCTATCAAGCAAGCGGTTCCTCCATGGGATCTTTCTTTGGTTCTTCAGGCCTTGACGGCTCCCCCCTTCGAGCCTGCGGCCACTGTAGATTTTAAATTTTTATCCCTCAAGACTTCTTTTTTAGTAGCCATTACTTCGGCCAAAAGTTTCGGAACTTCAAGCCTTATCCATGAAGCCTCCTTACTTGGTCTTCCATCCGGACCGCGTATACCTCAGGACCAATCCCTCCTTTCTTCCTAAGGTAGCTTCAGAAGCAAACATTAATCAGTCCATTAACCTCCCTGTTTTCTTTCCTACATATCAGAACAAGGGTGAATACAAGCTGCATTCCTTGGATGTTCACAGGCAGCTTCGTTTTTATCTTAACAGGACAGCTGGTCATAGGCAATCCGTTTCCTTTGCCAAATTTAATCTGGGTAAGCCAATTTCCAAAGTCTCCTTGTCACGCTGGATTTTGCAATGTATTCTTTTAGCTTGTCAAGCTTCTGGGAGGCCCGCACCGGAGGGAGTCCATGCCCATTCGACCTGGTCAGTTTCTACCTCAGCGGCCTTTAAGGCTAGGATTCCTCTGGATGACATTTGTTCAGCAGCCACTTGGGCTTCATCTCATACCTTTATTTCTCATTACAAGCTGGATATCACATCTAGAGGTAGAGCATCCTTTGGCTCCGCGGTGCTCCGGAATATCCTTCCATGATGGCCGCCCAAGATTCAGGTAGTTGGGGACTCTGTCCCACAGGTTGCAGACAAATGAATCTCCTACTTCAGATTTAGAAGTTATGTACTTACCATAACGTTCCATCTGAGTAGGTGGATTCATTTGTCTGCAACCATCCCGCCCTCCTATCCCCCTGGCCTTGTCAGTTTCCTGCATATTATGTGTTACCCTTTCCCAGGGTATTTTGATTCGGGGCAAACTCTATCTGAGGTCATGTAGGGAGAGCAGTGCATTATGGGTGAGGGGAGGAGCTAAGAGCTCGGATCCATAGCTGGATTAACCATGCCGGTTCGGATCCGATATCGGATCCATAGCCCACAGGTTGCAGACAAATGAATCCACCTACTCAAATGGAACGTTATGGTAAGTACATAACTTCTAATTCTGGCCTCTTTAACTGCCCGTCCCTTTGAGCCTGCAGCCACTTGTGATATTAAATTCCTGTCGTGGAAAACTGCCTTTCTAGTGGCAATAAGTTCTGCTAAGTGGGTTTCAGAGCTTCAGGCTCTCTGTTCTTCCCCTCCTTTGATTTTTCACAGACAGTTTCCCTTAGATTGAATCCATCCTTTTTGCCTAAGGTAGCATCTCCTTTATGCATTCAGCAATCATTGGAGCTCCCAGTTTTCTTTCCAAATGTTTCTAATAGAGCAGAATATACCTTCCACTAGTTGGATGTTCACAGGCAACTGCGTTTTTACTTAGATAGGACCTCTCAGACACGAAAATCTGACCAACTGTTTGTGTCCTTTGCGGAGAATAGGTTAGGTCTACCAGTTGCCAAAACCACCATTGCCAAATGGGTTAAGGATGGCATCTCTTTCATTTATTCCCAGTCAGGCAGAGAGTTGCCTTTCCCACTCAAAGCTCATTCTACCAAGGCTATGGCCACCTCTGTAGCTCTTCACTCCAAAGTTTCAATAGATAATATTTGTGCGGCTGCTACGTGGTCTTCTCCGCACACCTTCATTTCTCATTGCAAGGTTGATGTGGCTTCCTGAGGCAGAGCTTCTTTTGGTTCCGCAGTTCTCAGGAGTGTGTTCCAGTGAGCCACCCGGGGTTTTAGGTGCTAGGGACGCTGTCCCACTAGTTATGAATGTAGGCGAGATAGGATCCCATTACATCTTTTAGTTATGTACTTACCATAACTTTGGATGTATGGGATCCATCTCGCCTACATTCATACATACCCACCCTCCTTCCCCCTACCTTTTGGATTTGGAGGAAATATTGATCTTGCTAAGCTCTCCTCTGGAATAGCTCTGGTTGGTTACAGTTATTGGTATGTGTTCTGTACCTGTATGTATGAAAGCGAACAAACAAGATCTGGGGAAGCAGGCGTGGTGCATTATGGGATAAGGGCTAGCCCAGCCAATGAGAGACTTCGTTCTAGTGTATAGTGGCAGAGTTGGAGCCGGCGGATCGGCTCCGAACCCACCAGTTATGAATGTAGGCGAGATGGATCCCATACATCCAAAGTTATGGTAAGTACATAACTAAAAGTTAAAGAGCATGTCACGCACGAAACCATGGCCTCTTCCTCTATGGCCACTTCTACTGACACAGCACAATTACAAAACTCTGCATTCCAACCTGAAAACCTTGCTACTAACAGCCTGGAAAATACCTAGACTCCTCCTCAGGGCAAGCTATCCCAGAGAGTGAAAGATATTATGGAAGCTCGCCGGCCTTCCACAAGAAAGGCATATTCAGCAAAATGGAAATGATTTCACATTTGGAACACCACAAAGGGCCTAGATGCGACAGTGATGAACATGGCACATATCCTGGAATACTTGGCAGAAATGTTCTACAATGGTCTGTCTTACTCTTCCATTAAAATTCATGCTTCAGCAATTTCAGCAGAGTACAATACTGATCCCACCTGTCTTCTCTCATCCTCTCCTAAGACCGTTTCTAAGAGGAATCAAAAACATCAATCCTCCAAGGAAACCACCTCTACCTACTTGGGACCTTAACTTCGTGTTGGAAAAACTAACACTGCCTCCCTTTGAACCAGCAGCATCTGCAGAACTACAGTTCCTGTCTTGGAAGACTGCTTTCCTTCTGGCCATAACCTCAGCAAGAAGAGTGTCTGAGTTACAGGCCCCTATGGCAGTACAGCCATTTCTTATTTTTCATCAGGACAGAGTTTCGTTGAGAACCAATCCTACATTTATGCCAAAGGTGGTATCCAGGGTTTCATTAAATCAAGCTATTCACTTGCCTACCTTCTTTCCAAATCCACAAAACAAAGGGGAGAAACTTCTGCACACCCTGGACATACACAGACAGTTGCGCTACTACTTGGACAGAACTAAAGGTTACAGAAAAACTGACCAGCTGTTGGTAGCGTATGCTGCTGGTACACAAGGAAAAGCAATTTCCAAACAGACAGTTTCAAAATGGATAGGGAATTGCATTTGTTTTTGTTACTCCTTTCATGGAAAAACTGTGCCAGCTAACATTAGACCTCATTCCACGAGAGCCACAGCCACCTCCACAGCCTTGAGGGGTGGCTACCAAGGACATTTTAGAAGCTGCTACATGGAGCTCCGTGCATACATTTGCCAAGCATTACAATTTACCTTTATATTCCAGATCCGGAGCAGGCTTTGCTACGGCAGTCCTGCAGGGCATTTTACTACACCATCCTTTACATAGTTCCACCCCCAGATTGGCTATGGTATTCTACCCATATGTGATGACTGCAGATGCATCCTTGAAGGACATAGTACAGTTTTGTACCTACCATAAATGTAGATGTCCGATAGGTATGCATCTGCAGTCAGGTTTACCCTCCCTCCTTCCCCTCTGTGGTATTTCTTGGGTACTTACCCCTCTTATAGCTAGCTGGGGTGATCTATTATGGTGCATTTGTTTTTATATTGTGGATGTTTGGATTTTTAAATGCATCTCTCCAAATTTAGCCTTCCTTAGAGGGCACCTGGCATCTGGGGCAAGAAAAACTGAGGAAGATGGCGTCTGCTGATGCCCCAGGCGCTCTGACGTCTGGGGAAGTGCGACATCAGCCGACACCGGACCCAGACTTTGGAATCCGGCCGACCGAAGGGCTGCCTGAGGCAGGACAACCCATATGTGATGACTGCAGATGCATACCTGTCGGACATCTACATTTATGGTAGGTACAAAACTGTACTTTTTCATTTTTTGTCCTCGACAACCACCTGGATATATTTTTGTCCCTCGACAACCACCTGGATATATTTCTTTATCCTTGGCTGTTGCTTCTTCTACCATGGCAGATGCATTCCTAGCAGTTCAAGGCTCATTCTACAAGAGCCTCCTCTTCAGTGGCATACTGTAAAGGGTGGGCTGTAGAAACATTTGAGTCAGTTCACTGTATGTACTTAGAAAAGCACTCCAGTTTGTAACATTTTTTTAATGTCCAGGGCTAGTTTTGTTAGTACTGTTCTCTGGGGGCTCCTGGAATTGTATCCTTCCCCTTTTGGATGGGGGTTTGGTAATTGACCAATATAGACTAAAGGCTGTTGCAGCGTGCAGCAGTTGAATGATTAACATAGCATGTTTAAGTTTCAGATGTTCAAATTCCTCACTGTAGCAGTAGTCGCTCCCACCCACCATCCCCTTTTCTTTTGTACATAGTTTTATTTGGGGATATAAAGTACAGTTTTGCTTTGTTTGCTAATTGTTTAAGGTTTGTTAGGATCTTATTGTATAGGTAAGAATGTCCTGAAAAAAGCTTCACTCTGCTGACTTCCCTCCTTGGGATTAGCCAGTTAGCAGTCTGAGTGACAGTTGTGGGGGCATACCTCTCTACTCTCTAGATTTTTGCTTCATTTGGTCTGTTCCTCGTAAATATTTGGTTTTCTGATGCAACTGAGGATTGAAGTCCTTAAACATAAGTTTGAGCTTCAGAAAATGTCTGCTAGCAAACCCTGTCATTGTTTACCTCTCTAAGTGTATAAAAGCAGTTATTTTTCTCTTTATTTTAAGGTCCATCTCCCCATTAATTTAGGCTTTGTCAGCACTTCTAATTCTGAGCGGTTAGTGTGTATGTGGGGGGACAGTGCTTTTGGATGTTTGGATGATTGCCGTTTCCTAGGTAGGAAGTCACCCTTGTAGCCTAAAAGCAATTGCAGCAGTGAGACATTTGAACATTTGCTCTAGATATGTGTAACTGTATTTTATTGGCCTCCAGACAGTAATTCCTAGCTAGTACCTGAACCTAACTGGATTTTTCCCTTAGTTTTCAAATTAGGAGACCTCTAATGAGCCTGATTTGCATGCAGCCATTTTGCTCTCCTCTGGTCTTACTGAGCTGGGCTTGTTTGGTATGCACCACATACATGTTGGAGCCTGTCTTAAATATCGGAGTTGGAGTAAATGACCCAGACATTTTCTCGGTGGTGGTCATGGTTTGGTAGGGATGTGCTTGAATCAGTCTGCAAAATTTAAAGTTAAGCTTTCTGTATCTTTAGTCATGGTAAAAGTTTTTTTGTTCGTGTGTTTATAGTATTTCATGTATTTGCCTTAACTTTGGCAGAATGTTGTGCTCGCTGGTACTGTTGTACTGATTTGCTTTTCTTTTACAGAGGGCCCCCTAATAGTTGAAGGAAAGAGGGAGAAGAAGAAGGTGGAAAGACTAAGCTTTCAGGCATCTCCTACAAAGAATGAACCTTTTAAAATTGAAGAAGGTAGATGTGAATTTCAGCATTTTAAATAGTTGAGGAATGTTTTACTTTAGATGCATCCTTGCAGCCAAGATGCTAAATTTACTCTGTTCTTGCAGCCATGTATTTGGAATAACTACTGAGATTCCTGGTGTGGTGGTGGCTTCTGTGTTGCAAAGGAATTCCTGCCATTTGTAGTGGACAGTGTAAATCTCCTGATATTCGTTAGAAGCTGAGTAATAGTTAAATACTCTTATTAAAACTGTATAAAGTTTACCAGAATGTTTGTATCTGATGTCCCTCTCATTCTGCTTCTGTTACGGATCTGATCCTACTTGGCCATCTTCTACAGACTTCAGCTTCCAGTCTCAAGCTCCTCCTTTACCTTTACCTTTAACCTTCTGCCCCTAGCACGGACTCCTCAGATCTCGTTTGCTGCCAGTACATGCAGACGTGATTTCCTGTGCTCAAGCAGATGTGGTTTTTGCAATATATTCTATAAAACCTTCTTTAAAACTAGGTTACTCTTTACTTCTAAGTTTCCTGCCTACCTTTTCAGTGTGTACGAGGTGCGTTGTGGCTTCCTTTTCTCTTCCACCTTTCCTTTTCTTTTGAACTTTGGCCATTCTTTCCTGTGTTTTGTTCTTCAGCATGGACAAACTAGTGGGTTTTAAAAGGTGTGCCAAGTGAAAGGAAATTCCTACACTCAGATGCACATAACAGATGTCTATTTAGGAGTGGATCACCTGGATTCCCCTTGTATCTGAGGAGTTTAATCTTATAGCCATTCTCAAGCGAGGAAGAACAAACTTATTCTGAAGGGTCTTCTGCTTGCTCCTTTTGTCTTCTCCAGGGGCTCAACCCCTGTCAGTGGAATCGCTGGGCTCTGAAGCAAAGAAATGCCGTCACAAGGAATCCAGGGCATCTATGCCTCCAGCCAAGATTTACATATGAGGAGGTCTGCTCCTTGGATCTGATAGATTTGACAGCTCCGAGTGAGGCTCCTTCAAAGTCTCTGCATGATGGAACCTGTACCGAAGCGCTCAGACAAAATCCCTCAGCAGCTGGTACCAAGAAAGAGCTTGCTCAGCAGAGTTCGATTGTCCTTTTGCCGAACAGAGTCCAGAATGCTGGACAGGTTCAAGAAGTGTGCCTGTGCTTCGGCGACTGTTTGGTTAGAGCACTTAATTACTTGGCACACTTTAATAACCTACAGAGAGACCTAGTTAAGGAACTGTGAATCCTTGGAGTGCATGCCTAAGGAGGGAACTAGGTAAGGTTTCTCCAAAGTGAAGCACTCTTACCTCTGTAGCAAGTTTTTCCATGAGGCTGGTTTCCCATTCAGCAGAAGGATTTTCAAGGGCAGTTGGCCCTGGCATTGCGGTATGTTGACATGCATGGATGAGGCTTTGTGATTTTGCATAGCTCTTTAAGGTGTTGTTTAATCGCCACTCCCTTTGGTTCTTCCTTGTTTGGACTCCTCAGTTCGGGACTCCCTGACCGCAGTGAGCAAGATGAGACCTTGTCTGCTGTGGGGATCAAGTTTTCCACCCCTCAACGAATCTACTCAAGGAATTTGAGGGGCTAAGACTTGGTTCCTTAAATCCCAAGGGTCTTTTCCTGATGAAAGCAGAGTTTTTTTCCAGTGGCAGAGAAGGAGGCTATAATGTGAGAACGCCCCAGAAGCAGAGGGGCCTGCAAAACCAGGGCTTCAGGGAACCTTTTTCTGATGAGTCCTTTCTCGTTCCTGAAGCATTGTCCAACTCTGGAGGCAGTCAGTGGGCCATTTTTCTGTGTACCCAAGCACCTGGGCCCAAATAAGTGCTTGGATGCAAAGTGTAATATCCAGAGGCTACTAGATTTCCTGTTCTATACCCCTCCAAAAATTCAAAAGAAACTCCCCAACATTATATCAGCCAGAGGGGGTTTGCATTTATAGAAATCCAAAACATTGCTGCAAAAGTGAGTCATCCAAGCAGAGAGGATCCAGAACTTACTCCAGTTTCTTTTGTTGACCAAACTGGGGACCCCGAGGCCTATCGTAGACCTAGCAAACTCTATTTATACGTAAAGAAAAGTTCTGAAAGGTGAATTTTCAGTCTGTCCTTTACTAAGGAAAGATGATTGGATGTGCTCTGTAGACTTAAAGGATATGTACTATCACAGCCCGCTGGGTGTTCAAGCACATGGCAGTGGTTGCAGCTCATCTCAGACTGCAAGGGTTTTGGGTATTCCCATATCTAGATTGGCTCCTGACTGCTCCCACCCAGCGTTGGCCGTCTCTGGCCAGGGACCAGCTATTAAATGGTCAAATGCTAGGTAGTCCGATCTCACCTTCATTTTAGCAGGTATCCCATGGTGCACCAGTACAATCCCCAGATCTCGTTTGCCGCGTCAAGTTCTCTTGTGCTTCTCTTGGCTCTGGCTGTTTTTTCAAACTTCTTTATATTCAATGCTTTATTGTATATTTAGTGTTGCTAATAGATTAGGCAGTTGTATTGCTTACCCTTTGTGAGTGCAACTTAGTTTACTAGTTATTGGTATCCTGTGTGCCAGTTTAGGCGCCGTTGTGGATTTTTTGATATTAGGCAGAGTTTTTGGCGGTTTTCTGCTTTAGTCAACAGGGGCTCCTGTTTGTTCTGACCTTTTTTTTTTTTGGTCACCTTTGGCAGTTCTGCTATTTTGATATTATTTTGGCGGGGATCCACGTGTGAATTTACTAGGATTGCAAGTATACTGCCTGTTTTTCTTTAGGAATATAGAGCATTTATTGTGTATTTTACGGTTTCTCTTGTGTGTATGGGCTTTAATTTCTGGTCTAAGTTAGAAGACCTAGTTTCACTACACCAGGCTAGGCCCGTTTAAGTTAGAGGACCTAGTCCTCCTTTTTCTCCTTTTCACTCTCTCTGGGTTGTGTGTGTGTAATATTTCCAAGGAAAGTAAGGAGCATAAACCCTCCGGGTTCAAAAAGTGCATGAAATGCTCCCAAAAGATGACCTTAACGGATGGCCACAGTAGCTGTGTACTGCTTAGGGGGCCATCCACTTACAGGAGTCGTGTTTGTTCTGCCATGCCTTCCCTCCTAGACTGTTACAGGAGAGAAAGAACAAACCCTTACTCAAGGGTCTCTTGAAACCATGCTTTGAGGAAGCACTATCCAGTTCTTCGGCTTCTAAGTCTGGGGAAATCAAACTCCTCAAAAAGGCCTTCTCCGGCACCGGCTGTTTCAGAGCCACCTCCTAAACAGTCGAAACAATCCAAATCTGCCTCCTCAACTCTGCCTTCGGAGCCGAAGGAGAGCATCATGGTGGTGTCAGTCGGTTACAGGTGTTTCGGAACTGATCTCTTAACTTATTGATACAGCAGTTAACACTGCTTCTCGGAGCCAGTCTGTAAGCTCTCTACAGGTTTCCATAACATTCAAGTCTCCAGTGCCCCCCAGGTCAAGATCCCCAGCTATGTCTTCCATGAGGCTTTCAGAAGTTGATGTGGAGAGGGTACTGCTGAGACTTCCGAAGTAGTCTGCCTTAAAATTTTTCTTGGCTCCGACCCAGTTGGCTCCAGAGCCACTTGGCCCAACTTTGCCCTTGTCTACTATTCCTCCTCTGAACCATACTGGCCTTTTGGAGCTGGAGTGCTTGGTGCCAATGGGGGAAATGCCTGCTCCAACTCACCTTGTTGCTGCCTTGGAGCCAGGTTCGGCTTCGACACGCTCGGTGCCGTCCATAGTGTCCAGGGGCTGAAGCTCTCCTGTCGGCACCGACAGGGAGGGTTGGAATCTATCTTCGGTTCCAAGCCTTCCTCTCGGTGCTTCGGCCAGAGTGAGTTCAGACCCTGCATCTATGAGCAGACAGCTCTGGCTTTGGTGCCGACCGCATCTCTTTGAAACGGGGGAGGTGTTAGAGCCGGAGAGGTCGGCGTCTGAGATGAGCACGCTGTCTCGTTCTCCGGCTCCTACCAGTGGCACCAGCACTCTTCCCCCGAGAGCACCCACTTCATTCTCAGCCCATACTCTCTCTGGAGACAGAGACCTGCAGCCTCAGGAGCCATCTGCTGGTAGTCCCCACTCTTCGAGGCTTGCTTGGAATATACTTCCAAGGAGCCTCCCTGGAAGAGGTTATGTAAGAGGAAACATATTGACTCCCAGGATGTGTTTGACATTGGACACTGACCTCGAGGAGTCTGAAAAGTTCCCCAAGTCGTCCTCTGTCTCCTTTGTGGATATTTTAGTGATCCTTAGACAGAGGAGCGACTGCCCCACTGTTAACCCTTCTGATGAGCCGGTGTACCTGAAGGCTTTCTGGTCTCAACCTTCTGCCTCTCGGGTGTCCCCCACCTTTTGACGAACTGATGGATCTAGTTAGTCGAAAGGTGTGGGATACTCCTGACACCGTGGAGCCCGTCCCCAGGAGACCAAATAAGTGTTCTGCCCCTCCTGGTAGAGTTCTTGTCCAAGGGCATTCCCGTAGATGCTATGGTGGTGGTGGCGGCGGCCATGAAGAAAGTTAGAGGAGACCTCTTCATCTGTTCATCCACCAAACAAGGAGTCTCGACAGATGGGACTGATTTGGGAAGTATATTTTTAGTTCAGCGGCCTTTACCCTTCGATCGCTGAACTATTCCACACACTTCACGAGGTTGCAGAGGGATCTCCTCGAGGAGTTGGGAGATTCCATACAAGGTGCATGTACTGAGGGAGTTCTCGCAAGATTTCTACTCTGTTGTCCACCTTAAATTCTGTGGTAAACTCCTCCATGCGTCTTATCTCTTATGCTGCAGTTGGAGTGAGTAGAGTAGTGGGTTCCGGAGTTGCCTTGAGGCGCCACTCCTGGATACGCTTATGTAATTGTGGAACCGTTCAAGTCTACTTTCACCAATGCCCCGTTTGGTTCCTCATTGTTTGGTTCCAAGGTGAAGGATACACTCACTGTGAGCACCACATAAAAATGGACAAGGTGTCCAGAAGCAGTCTACGCTTCCGGCTGGGAGCCAGTCACCATCAGTTTCGCGCTCTGCCCTTTGGTCTCACCACATCCCCCAGGGTGTTCAAATGCATGGCAGTAGTGACGGCTCACCTGAGATGTCAGGGATTCCAGGTGTTTCCGTATTTGGATGACTGGCTCCTGACCACACTCACCAGGCATCTACTCCAAAACAGGGACACCACGATTCAACTTTGTGCTCAGTTGGAGATCTCCATAAATTGGAAAATATCTGCATTATTGCCCCCTCAATTTGTAACTTTTATAGGTGCAGAGGTAGACACGATGAACATGACAGCTCGTCTCCCCGCCGAAAGGGCACAGAACTTAATCTCCTAAGTTCAATGTGTTCTCCTGTTGCGAAAAGTCAAAGCGAAGTGGGTTCTTCAGCTCCTCTGGACTATGGCTTCCACACTTCTATTGGTACCATTAGCCAGGTTGCACATGAGAATTCTCCATTGGCTTCTGTTTTCCCAGTGGTCCTGCCAATCTCTCCCACTCGGAATCATGTAAGAAGGGCATTCTTTGGTGGATAGTTCCCAATCAGCAGATTACGGGTGCCCCCTTTGTTCCGGCCTAACCAGTTACCACTGTGACCACAGATGCCTCCCAGATCAGGTGGAGGGGGCATCATCTCGGCAGGACTGTCCAAGGCACATGGCAAGAACACGAGACTCCTCTGCATATCAATGTTCTGGAGATGAGGGTGTTGCTTCTGGCGTTGCAAGCACTTGAAGAACTTCTTCCTCTAGAGACAATTGCTATACAATCTGACATGTCGGTGGTTTGGTATATCAACAAACAGGACGGTACCAGATCTTACCCACTCTGTCGAGAGGCCATGTTAGTTTGGGAATGAGCGATTTCTTCCCATCCCTTTCTGGTTGCAACTCTCATTCCAGGGATGATGAGCATGATAGCCGATAAGCTCAGCCGGGCAGTCCTAATGTCTCACGAGTGGTCTGTGAAATGGGAAACTGGATCAGATTTTCTTGGAATGAGGACAGCCTTGCTATGACCTTTTTTCCAGCCCAGTCAATACCAAATGCAGCAGCTATTTTTTCCTCATCTCCCCTCTGGGGGAGACTCCCAGAAACGCTCTGGCTCACGATTTGCCCATGGGACTTCTGTATGCCTTTCCTCCAATCTCTCTCATTTCCAAAGTGATTCAGAAAGCCAGTCGGCTGGGAAGCAAGTTGATCCTCATTGTTCCTTACTGGCCTCCTCGAGTCTGGTTCCCCTTTCTCGAGCCTTTCCTCCTGGATGATCCTTGGATTCTGGACCCAGCTCCAGATCTATTGACTCCCATGTCTGGTTCGCTACACCCCTCAATCCACACCTTCAAATTGACAGTGTGGCTGCTCCAGTTCCATCCCTAGTCAGGCTTCATGATGTATCATCCTCAATGTCGCATATTCTTATGTCCTCCCATAAACCTTCAACTAGGAGGCTGTATGGCAGTAAATGGAAAATATTTTCTATTTGGGCACAGAGAATGAATGTAGATCCATACACTGCTTCTATCCCTGTGATTCTGGATTTTCTTTCTGGGCTTTTTCAGCAAGGATCTGCTGCTGCCACTATCTGAGTCCAATCGGCGGCAATTTCTCATTTTTCACTTAGGTTTTCCACATTCCAATTTAATGTCTCATAAGCTATGCAAGACCTTTTTGAAAGGGGCCACTATTGAGACCAGCTCAGGAAGAAACGGTGGCTTCTTGGGATTTAATTTTTGTGCTGTCCAAGTTGACTTCTCCCTTTGAACCTTCCCACTCATCCTCTCTAAAATTTGTCTTGGAAGACCTTGTTTTTGGTAGCTATCACATCAGCTAGATGGGTATCGGAGCTACAGGCCTTGTCTATTAAACCACCATATTTGATTTTTCACAGACGGGGTGTCATTACGTACTAGTCCCTCCTTTGTCCCCAAAGTTTGTTCTAATGCTACCTTAAACCAATCAATAGAACTTAGTTTTCTTCCCTAACCACTGTAATGCAGCTGAGTACCATTTTCATCAGCTAGACGTTCATAGACAACTATGTTTTGATTTACAGCGGACTAAGGCTCTCAGGAAATCAGATCAATTAATTTCCTTTTCTGACTCTAGATTGGGCTTACCAGTTTCTAAAGTGACACTAATTCGATTTCCAGTTGTATAGCCTTTATAGCTCGGAGGGCAAACCTTTTCCCTACAGGAGCAAGGCTCATTCTACCAGGTCACTGTCTACCTCTGCAGCCTTTCAAGCTAGGGTACCACTTGATAATATTTGTGGAGCAGGTACGTGGGCTACCCCTCACACTTTTATTACACATTACAAATTGGATTTGGCATCCGGAGGTAGAGCATCCTTTGGCTCCATGGTGCTCGAGTTTTTTCCAATGAGCCACCCAAGAATAAGGCACAAGGGATGCTGTCCCATATGTAAAAATGAAGGTGAGATCGGACTACCTAACAAGATATGTACTCGCCATAACGTTCCATGTTGGTAGTCCATCTTGCCTTTCATTTTTACCAGCCCGCCCTCCTGCCTCCATCCTGGAAGGTCTGGAAGTAATAATTTGGTTGCCCTTAGTTGGAGACCCTTTAGTATTGGTCGATTTTATGGTTCTAGTGAGCAACAAACAAGATCTGGGGATTGTACTGGTGCACCTTGGGATACCTGCTTAGCCACGAGCCAACCAGAAGTCTTCCAGCTTGTAAATCGGCAGAGTCTGAGCTGAGGATCGGATCCGAACCCATATGTAAAAAATAAAGGGTGAGATGATGGACTAACGTTATGGTGAGTACATAACTTATTCTACATCAGTCCCCATCTGTTCCTACCAGGTTGACCACCATTTGCAGGACTCTTCTAAAGTGGTAGATTCACCCGGACCTGACTGTTGGCAGAACTTTCATCCTCCCAGTTGGAAAGATGGTCTAAAGCACATGGATTCTGCTAGAGACTCGATTTTTATCGTTGCAAGCCTTTCAGGAGTCTCTCCCTCTGGGCACCGTTGCACTTAACATGTCAGTAATCTGGTACATCAACAAGCATGGAGGAACCCTTTCATACCCTCTGCCAAGAGGACGTGAGGGTCTTGGAATGAGTGATCTCTTCAAACCACTTCCTACTTGCAACACCTGTACCAGGGAAATCCAACATATTGGCAGACAGGCTCAGCAGATCTGATGTCCCACGAGTGGTCCCTCACTCAGCAGTGAAAAAGATATTTAACCATTGGGATCTCCCCTGCTGCAATCTGTCTCCCTTTACAAGTGCAGCAGTTATTTTCCTTTGATTCTTACTTGAGGGAATTCCCCAAGAGATGCTCTGGTCCATGATTGAGACACAGCGAGCCCGCACACACAGATGCACGTTTCCCTTATGCTTATCCTCCTCTTTCACTGATCCCAAAATTTCTTCAGAAAGCCAAACTGTTAGAGCACAGTGTGAAAACTGGTAGAGATGGGTGAAGGCTGCCAGCCTAGTCAAATAGAATTTGGTACATTTGTAAATACTGTGAAATGTTGAACTATAATGTGGCAACATAGCTTTCTTTACAGCAGAGGGCAAAGTCGAGCATTTCTTTTTGGTCCTTTGAAATTAAAATTATTTCATGACTGCCTTTGATGTTTCAAGTCTGCTCCAGTCTGTCTAGGTGAAGGCTTCCTGCCTTTTGTTTTAAGGCTAAAGTTAATGACCAGAATTTACATGTGGAATGTCCTTTATTGCTCCAAATGTAAAATGTAAATGCAGTTTGTCAGCCTGGGAACACCAGGAAAGTGTAAAAGATGATGTAATGTTTAGCAGAACTGCAGTTTCAATTTAAACAGTGAGAACCAGAGATTAAGCATTTTTGTTTGACTATCCAACACACATCACTGCCTGTTGCTCTATGCAAGTTATTTTAGAAGTGTGTTTTCTTGTAGATGGCTAGAAATGTTACTGTTTTTCTGTTAGAACTGTACTGATTTATTTTAAGTATTTCTGTGTGATCTCTGAACTTTTGACTAGCACTGTGTAGCAGAAAGTATTGTCTTGTGGTTTTAATTATTAAATATTAAAACCTTTTAACTGTGGCTGGTGTGTATAGAGATAATTTAACCCTAGAGTACATTGCATATTTATAGTGATTACTGTACAAGGTCACTCTAAGCTATGACTGATTAGTCACACTTACCAATTGGATAATAATGCACAGTAATTAGACACCCTTTTAAGGGCCCTTTGGGTAACTGATAAATATTAGCTGGGTGGTGGCAAGTGGTACTACTGTGTAGTCTGGGTAAAAGGGGCACAGCAGGAGAACCTGTGCCAGCCTTCCCCAGAAGTGTCTGTGTGGTTGTGTAAACTCTCTTCTCTGTGTGTCAGCTACTTGGGCAGGGGCACGAAGCACTGGTTGGACAGAGAGGGTGCTGGAGATTTTAGCTTGCCCAGCTAGACTGAGATCTGGACCCTATGGCTGTGCCAGTTGGGAGTCCTATTGGGGACCTAGAGAGCAAGGGAGCAACCAGCCCCAGACTGACTAAATCTCTGTGTGCTCTTAAGGGAAATTGCACCTTTCTTGTGTGTGTTTGTTATCCTTTCCTCGTATATGAGATGCCCTCTCTGGTGTTAATGGTGAGGATTGATGCTCCTTGATTGCTGGGCCAAAGCATGGGCATCACACACACACTGATCTTCATTGTCCCTCTTTGGCCTCATCAAATTTAGTTCCCCTTCCTCTGTTCTCACCTCAAACATCCTCCATGGATACTGGAACCCAAACCATGCCTCTCACCCTACGCCTTTTTTTTTTTTTTTAACTCTGATCTCCCCTCACTTAAGTTAACAGCTTGGTTTCCAGGATTGCCAGTGGCCAGGTTTTCTTCGCCAGTCAAAGCTATCATTCTGGCTTCTCAAAAGGCTTCCAACAAGAAAGTATATGAGCAAGTGGAAAAGATTTTCTATTTGGGCTGCTAATCACATTGATCCTTTTTCAGCACTTGTTTCCACAGTCATTTCCTTTCTGGAGTCTTTATTTAAAGAAGGTTCTAGTTTTGTGACCATGAAGCCCCAGTTAGCAGCCATATCCAATTTCCATTTGGGATCACCTTTGAGATCTATTGCGTCAGCCAGGTTATGTGAAGCCTTTATGAAAGGTATTTTTCTTAGACTTCGATCAAAAGACCTGAAATCTTCATGGGATCTGACAACTTCCTACAAGCTTTGACCCAAAGAACCTTTGAACTAGCAAATTGTGATTTGAAATATTTATCCTGGAAGTATGCTATACTCGTTACCATTACCTCAGCAAAAATATTGTGAATCGCAGGCACTTTTGTCCAAGCCTCCCTATATTTTTCATAAGGATAGGGTTTTTATCTGTACAAATCCTTCATTCATACCAAAGGTAGCTACAGAGACTAATATAAATGAGAGCATTCATTTGCCAGTGTTCTTTTCTAGCTGTTCTAACAAAGAAGAATGTTACATTCCTTGGATGTTCAGTTTCTACCCTCATACGACGAAGCAATTCAGGAAATATGAGCAGTTTTTTTTCATCTCATCGTAAAAGTCAAGCAGTTTTGAAAGTGACAACAGTGGATAACAAGTTGTGTATCATTTGTTTGAGGAAAATGGTCTAAAGTGGCCTACTCCTCTAAAAGCCCGATGTCCTTCAAGGATGCATCTGCAGTCCTTACAAATGGGTTGTCCTGTCAGGCAGCCCTTCGGTCGGCCGGATTCCAAAGTCTGGGTCTGGCTTCGGCTGGTGTCGCACTTCACCCGACGTCATAGCTGCAGTTATTCGGGTATAAAGGCATCAGCTGACGCCATTTTCCTCAGTCTTTCTTGCCGCGTGGCGCCCGAAGCAGAGGCTGTTCGCAAGTGCCGGTCGGTCAGAACCAGAGATTACTACTACTGAAGACTTCTAAAAAGCTAAGTACCCCGTTGGGGACTCTTTCTTGCCTCAGCCGATGTCAGAAAAAGTGAATAACTGTTTAACTTGTGGGAAACAAATACCTCATAAAGATTTCCACTCTTTTACCTTGTTTAGGCCCAGACCACGACGTAGCAGCTTGTCTAGCCTGTGCTTCTTTTAACCGACTGACGCTTAAACGTCGGTCGGAGTTTGCTGAGCAGTTTTTCGGCTCTGATTTTGCATATATTATGCCGTCGGATCCTCCGACTACACAAATTGCCAAAAAACGCAAAGAAAAGGACCGACACTCGCGGTCCACGGTTTCGGCCGAAACCGCGGTTAAGCAAACCACGAGTGTCTGTTTCGGCCGAAACAGAGCAAACGGTCCTTACTTCAGCCGAATCCATACCTTCTACCGAGGCCTCTTTTAACCTGGTAGAATCGGCCTCTGAAATTCAACCTGCTGTTGTGGTTTCACAGGAATTATCGGACACTATCCCCTTGGATGTATCTACCCCTGCACGTGGTGCTGCTAGGCCTCCTGCAGCCATGTCCATTAAGGCCTTTGCCAGGGCTAAAGCAGCCAAAACTACTAAGTCTGTGCCTGTTAAGCCCCCCTCTCACAGGCCCAGCTCCAGTTCCCAAATGCTTTCTCTGGCAGAGGATCTCATCTCATTAATAAGGGGATCCCAACCTTATCCAGACAGGGCCTCTTAACCTCCTCCACAAAAGCGACCTAGAGCAGAGCCCCCTGAGCCACTGTCCACGGATGATTCCTCTGATGATTCAGAAAATACAGACCATCCAGGGGCTCCTTTCTCTCCCTACGAAGACTCTGATGCTGAAGAGTCTATTCCTTCTGCCTCTCCACCTGAAGAATTTTCCTTTGTGGAAACCTTACATGCCATGAGGGAGCAATTTCAGTGGCAGGGCCAAGATTTCTCAGACTCCAGGAAAAGGCTTAGGACCTTTTTGCATTTGCCACAACATAGGCCTTTAGCTATACCTCCAGTACTTTCTGTTGTAGATGATGCATTTAATGATGCTTGTACTGCTCCTGATACTTTGCCTCCAGCCCCTGCTAAGCCCAATAGGTTCTCCAGGGTCCCGGACACACATCACCATTTATACAAGGCTCCTTTTGCAGATCCAGAGACTATCTCCCAGGGGCCTAAAGCAGTTGCATCTACCTCTGTTAAAAATCCCCTCCCCTCTGAAAGGGAATCCAGGTCCTTAGAGAGATGGGGTAAAAAAGTATACACCTCTGCTACTCTGTCAGCTAGGGCATTGAACTGTCAGTTTCATATGATCCAGTATCAGGAGTTTATGCTTGATCAGTTAACTAAGAAACTGTCCTCTGATGAATCGTTAGATAAGAAATATGTTCTGGAAATGGTGAATAACATTAAGCAGGTTAGTAACCATTCTTTAAAATGCGGCTGTGATGCACTGGAGGCTTCCTTTAGATCAGCCATGACTGGCACAGTTATCAGAAGGCATGCATGGTTGAAAGAACAGGCCTTGCCGGATCATGTTAAATCAAAACTATTAGATGCTCCTATGGATAAGGTCAATTTATTTGGTTCTCCTGCACAGCAGGTACTGAAGAAGATGGAAGAGAAGGCTAAATCTGTACAAACAGTGAAAGATTTCTTACAGGTTCAACCTCCAAGGTTCAGCAGGAACTGGCCCTCCAAAAATTGGTCCTTTCCAGACTCCTCTAAAGCACAGAGAGGCAGGAATAGGCGTTCAAGAGGCAGAAATCAATCCAGGGGTGGTGCCTACAGGGGACGCCAGTGGCAGGGCAACAACCAGCGAGGCACAGACGCAGCTACTACCACTGCAACAGGACAATCACAATGACTTGGCTCTGACACCGCCTACCAGGGAACAGATGGCAGCACCCTTAGGCGGAAAGCTAGCCTTGTTTTCAAAAAACTGGCACTGCATCACAAGGGACAAGTGGATTTTGCAAACTATAGACCAAGGTTACAGGTTTCATTTCCATACTCTAACGGGAAAAAGAGGAATGCCAAACCTACCACCAAATCAAAAGACAGAAGCTCTAAAGCAAATAACTCAATTAGTAAGAATGAGAGCTGTGGAAAGGGTACCTCCTATGGAACAAGGAAAGGGATTTTACTCCAGACTCTTCCTGGTACCAAGAAGAGAAAAATTGGAGGCCTATTCTCGACCTGTCCGCTTTAAACACATTTCTCATTGTTCCAAAATTCAAAATGCTGACCCTACAGCAGCTTCTTCCCATGCTGGGCAAGGAGTCTTGGCTGGTGACTCTAGATCTCAAGGAGGCATACCTGCACGTCCCCATACGACCAAATTGCAGAAGATACCTCAGATTTCTTGCAGGATCAGAGCATTATCAATTCTCAGCATTGCCCTTTGGCTTATCTACTGCGCCCAGAGTGTTCACGAAATGCCTGGCATCAGTAATTGCTCATTGCAGACTTCAGGGAATCCAAATTTACCCATACCTGGACGACTGCCTCATACAAGCGGACAACAGAAACAAACTAACAGAAGACTTACAAAGAGTCATTTACTTACTACAAGCCCTGGGATATACAGTCAATATAAAAAAGTCAAGGCTGGTACCATCCCAAAGAATAACCTTTTTAGGTGCAGAGCTGGACACATCAGAACAGATGGCATTCCTAACTGTAGAAAAACAAGAGCAACTTCCTCTCTACTTCTTGGCATTGACAAAGAAGAGTCATCTAACAGCAAGAAAAATACTGCAAGCCCTGGGCTTCATGGCATCCTGCATAATTCTAGTCCCTCATGCCAGACTGCATATGAGAAAGCTACAGTGGTACCTGAAGAATTTATGGTCTCAACACAGGCACAGCCTGGAAACCAAAATTCCACTAATCCCATGCCTGAAGCAAGAGTTCCTATGGTGGGCTCGGGCATGTCAGTCAAACACAGGTTTGCCCTTCTACAGCACTCAACCAAGCCAAACCATCACGACGGACGCCTCAGACCTCTGTTGGGGGGCCCACATGCTGGACAAGTGCATACAAGGCCTATGGACTCAAGAACAGCTGCACCTGCACATAAATCTAAAGGAAATGCTGGCAGTAAAATTGGCAATCCAGACATTCAGACCATTCCTCCAAGAAGGGCAGTTGATAAGGACAGACAACACCACAGTTATGTGGTACATCAACAAACAGGGAGGCACACATTCATACCCTCTATGCCGGATGGCACTGGACCTATGGAATATAGCTCTGAGCTACAACATTGTTACAAGCAATTTTTGTACCGGGAAAAGAAAACATCCTAGCAGACATATTAAGCAGAACTACCACGGATGCCCACGAATGGATGCTACACCCGGACATCTTCAAATCCATCACAACAAAATGGGGACTACCACAAATAGACTTATTTGCATCCCCGCTCAATCACCAACTCAAGAAATTCTGCTCAAGGACGTACCACCCACTTGCTTAGAAGGTGGACTCCCTATCATTCAGTTGGGAAAACCTGTCAGCATATGCATTCCCACCACTTCCTTTGATGCACAAGGTGCTATTGAAGATCAAAGAGGAACGTCCAAGGATCATTCTGATAGCTCCAGACTGGCCAAGACAACATTGGTACCCATTGCTGAGGAGCATGTCTCGGGAACAAATGTGGACACTACCCCTGATCCCATTGCTGTTAAAACAGAACAACTACAACACCCTGCATCCAAACCTGAAAACTTTGCAGCTGACTGCCTGGAACATTACATAAGAGCAACTAACCCAAATTTATCCCAAAGGGTTGAAGACATTATCCTTGAGGCCCGCAGACCTTCAAGAAAGAATTATGCAGGAAAATGGAAAAGATATATCATTTGGAGTACTGCAAAGGGAAAAGATGTGTCACTGGTAAACCTAGCCAACATCCTGGAGTACTTGGCAGAGCTCTTCCATACAGGCCTGTCCTATTCCTCCATCAAGATACATGCATCAGCTGTTTCGGCAGAATACAGCTTGGATCCCCCTGTCTTCTCACATCCTCTGCTCAGGCAGTTCCTGAGAGGAATTAAAAATGTAAAACCTCCGAGGAAACCACCATTGCCAGCATGGGACTTGAACTTTGTGCTAGAAAAATTGACACTTCCCCCTTTCGAACCAGCAGCAACAGCAGAATTACAATACTTATCCTGGAAGACTGCTTCCTACTGGCAATCACCTCAGCAAGAAGGGTTTCTGAACTACAGGCATTAATGGCAATGCAACCCTTCCTGATCTTCCATCAAGACAGAGTGTCCATGAGAACAAATCCTACATTTATGCCTAAGGTGGTATCCAGAGTGTCTTTAAACCAGGCTATCCACCTACCTACATTCTTCCCCAACCCACAGAACAGGGGAGAAAGACTGTTGCATACCTTGGATGTACATAGACAGTTACGCTACTACCTGGACAGAACCAAGGGCAATAGAAAAACTGACCAGCTTCTGGTAGCATATGCAACAGGAAGGGAAGGAAAAGCAATTTCAAAACAGACAATCTCCAAGTGGATAGGAAATTGCATTAGATTCTGTTCCTACCATGGAAAGAAAACTCCAGAGAACATCAGGCCTCATTCTACAAGGGCTACGGCCACTACCACAGGTTTCTTACGAGGAGTGGCTACCAAGGACATTATAGAGGCTGCTACTTGGACCTCCGTGCATACATTTGCCAAGCATTATAACTTACCTTTGTACTCTAGATCCCGAGCAGGGTTTGCCACTGCTGTTTTGCAAGGGATCCTAACTACACCATAATCTCTTCCTCTTCCTCCTCCCCTAGTTTGGCTATGGTATTCTACCCATTTGTAAGGACTGCAGATGCATCCTTGAAGGACATAGTACAGTTTTGTACCTACCATAAATGTAGATAAATAGGAATGCATCTGCAGTCAGGATTACCCACCCTCCTTCCCCTCTGTGGTACTCCTAGGGTATTTGCCCATCTAATAGCTAGCTGGGGGGGATCTATTATGGTGTATTTGTTTGTATATATGTACATACATGCTTATTTTTTGTGTTTGCTCTCTATTGTTTGGAAACATTGGCATTTATCCAAATTTAGCCTTCCAAAAGGGCACCTGGCATCTGGGGCAAGAAACACTGAGGAAAATGGCGTCGGCTGATGCCTTTATACCCGAAGAACTGCAGCTATGACGTCGGGTGAAGTGCGACACCAGCCGAGGCCAGACCCAGACTTTGGAATCCGGCCGACCGAAGGGCTGCCTGACGACAGGACAACCCATTTGTAAGGACTGCAGATGCATTCCTATCGGACATCTACATTTATGGTAGGTACAAAACTGTACTTTTCTTGTGGGAAGCAAATACCTCATAAGGATTTTCACTCTTACTGATCACAACGTTGCTAGCTGTAGGTTTTGTGCTAGATTTAACCAACGCACTATCAAGCTTCGGTTCAATTTTGCATTTCATTACTTTGGCAGAAGATTTAATTATATAATGCATCGGACCAGCCGACAACCGGAGTATATAAAAAACGCATGGACAAGGAAAACGATAGGCATCTGAGGTGCAAAACTGACGACAAAGCCTCTGCTAAGGCCAGTCGCCGGTTCTCAGTGAGGTGCTTTTGCAGCCCCTGGTGCCTGCTACCTCAGGGCCGCTTCCTACTCCCACGTGGAGCCGACTGGGCCTTTGGAAATTCAAGGTATTGGACACTCGGAAATCATTCCCTCAGATGGGTCCAGAGCCGCTGAGCAGGCATCTGCTTCTGAGGGTGTCTTCAGACCTACACAACTATATATTGAGCCATCTTCAGCTTCAAAGACTAAAGCAGCTCTAAAGACAAAGAAACAAGTACAGCATTCTCCTTCTCAGACTTCCATGCCTAAAAAACAGATGCTCAAAATGGCCGAAGACCTAATTAGTTTGATCAGGGGCTCCCATCCCCCTCCTGAAAAGAGGCCTAGGCAAGAGACAGAGTATGATTCTTCTGATCAGGTTTCTATTTCCTCTGATTCTTCTGAACAGAATTTACTCCATGCTTCTCTGAGGATTCTGATGCTGAAGAATCCATTCCTTCAGCCTCTCCTCCTGAGGATTATTCTTTTGGAGAAACCCTGCATACCATGAGGGAGCATTTCCAGTGGGAGAGCAAACATTATTCTGAATCTAAGAAAAGACTGAGACTTTCTGCTACTTCCTCAGCTCAGACCCCTTGTTATTCCACCTGTTCTTGACATTGTAGATGTATTTTCAGAGTCTGGCCTGTACCCTAACTCTTTACCCCCTGCCAAGCCAGACAGATACTACAGTGTCCTGGATTCTCATATTCCTATGTAAAAACTCCGCTGCTGACCCAGAAACTATCTCTGGGTCCCAAAGGGGTTAAAGCTTCCACTGCAAAAAACCCTGTCCCCTCTGATAGGGATTCTAGGGCTCTAGACAGATGGGGGGGGGGGTCTACACTTCTGCTACCCTGGCTGTAAGGGCTTTAAATCGTCAGTTTCATATGCTTAAATATCAGCAATATTTAATGTCGCTGCTTAAACAGAAAATGTTGACAAATTACTGAATGTTCAGAGAACAAGGAATTGCAGGATTTATTGCATGCAGCTGAACAAGTGGGAAAGCATACTTTGCAATGTGGTTATGATTCACTGGAGGCCTCTTGCAGGGCCGCTGTTCTGTTATTAGGAGGCATGCTTGGTTAAAGGAACACAATCTGCCGGATCATGTTAAAGCAAAATTATTAGATGCACCATTACAGCATGATACTATGTTTGGTACTAATGCAGAAGAGGTGTTGAAAAAAAATGGAGGATAAAGCAAAATCCATGCAGACAGTCAATTTCTTACAGGTACAGCCACCCAGGATGTCCTTCAAGAATGCAACTGCAGTCATAACATATGGGTTGTCCTGCCTCAGGCAGCCCTCGGTCGGCCGGATTCCAAAGTCTGGGTCCGACGTCGGCTGATGTCGCATTTCTCTCCGTCAGAGCGGCAGGAGTATATAAGCATCAGCCGACGCCATCTTCAGTCTTTCTTGCCGCGCGGTGCCCGAAGCAGAAGCAGTTTGCAAGTGCCGGTCTGTCAGCTCCTGTGTTCTTCGATCCGAAGTAATCAAAAAAGCTAAGTACCCCGTTGGGGACCTTTTCTTGCCTCAGCCGATGTCAGAAATTACTAAAAAAGTTAATTGTCTTGTGGTAAACAAATACCTCATAAGGATTTCCAATCTTACTGCCTTCCTTGCCTTGGCCCAGACCACGACGTCTCTGCCTGTGCTCGCTTCAATAAGCTCACTCAGGCGCCGGGCGGAGTTCGCTGAAGACTTTTTCGGCGAAAAATTCGATTACAAGATGCCGCCGGAATTACAGACATCGCAGACTCCTAAAAAACGTAAAGACCGGGACCGTCATCCTCGGCCTGCGTCTTCCACCGACACCACACCAAAATCTACCGTGAGTGCCCCGGTTCCCTCTGAGGCGGTTATTTCACTGCTCCGAACCGAAGACCCCGCATTACCAATACCTCCGATACCGGAGACTACACCTACGCCAGTTATTGATTTTCCTCCGGATACTGAAACCGAGGAAATGCCCGAGACCATTGCTGTGGATAAGGTCACTCCTGCACGTGGAGCTGCTAGGCCTCCCATGTCCATGTCTATCAAGGCCTACACACGTGCTAAGGCAGCCAGCAAGACCAAGCACCTTACTGCTAAAGCCTTACCTCAGCCTACTCCTGAGACACAAATAATGACTATGGCAGCAGACTTAATTTCCATGATCAGAGGTTCCCAGGCCCATCCTGAGAGAGGATCCCAGGCTCCTCCTGATAAGAGGCCTAGGGTTGAGCCCACTGACCCTCTCCCTTCAGATGAAGATTCTGAGGCCTCTGGCCACTCCGATAGCCAGGAAGAGCCTTTTCAGACCTACGAGGACTCAGATGCAGAGGACTCCATCCCCTCTGCCTCCCCTCCTGAGGATATTTCTTTTGGGGAAGTTCTGCATTCCATGAGGGAACATTTTAAGTGGCAAGGCCAGGAATTTTCTGATTCCAGAAAGCGCCTTCGTACCTTCCTTAAAAAGCCCCAGCACAGGCCCTTAGCTATACCTCCTGTGCTTGATGTTTTGGATGATTTATACTCTGATTCCAGTGTTACCCCTGATACTCTCCCTTTTGCTCCTGCCAAGCCGGACAGATACTATAGAGTTCCTGAAACACATTCTCATTTCTTTAGGGCCCATGCTGTTTATTTAGAAACCATTTCACAGGGGCCGAAAGGGGTTTCAGCTACTACCTCCAAAAATCCTTTGCCTTCCAACAGGGAAGCTAGGTCATTAGAGAGATGGGGGAAGAAGGTTTACACCTCCACTACTTTATGAGAGCTCTCAATTGTCTCTTCCATATGTTTCAATATCAGGATTTCCTGTTAGATGATTTACAGAAAACTTTGGCCTCTCCTGATCCTTTAGATAGGAAGTCTTTGCAGGAGGCTGTACATAACTCTCAGCAAGTTAGCAATCACTTCCTTCAGTGTGGCTATGATGCATTGGAAGCTTCATGTAGGGCAGCTATGACAGGGGCGGTCATTCGTAGACATGCATGGTTAAAAGAACAACCTCTACCAGGTCATGTTAAGGCAAAACTTCTTGATGCACCCTTGGAAAAGAACAAGCTTTTTGGTGCTAATGCTAAAGATGTATTAAAGACCATTGAGGAAAAAGCCAAGTTAGTTCAGACAGTCAAAGATTTCCTCCAGGTTCAGCCACCCAGATTCAGCAGGAATTGGCCTTCAAAAAAACTGGTCCTTTCCTAATCCTGAAAGATTTCAAAGGGGCAAAAGCAGGTGTGGCCGAGGAAGAGGACAATACAGAGGTTCTTACAGGGGACGACAATGGCAACCAGCAAACCAAAGAAGTGACACAGGGGCTTCTCCTGCCCCACAGGGACAATCCCAATGACTTTCCTCTACTTCCGCTAACCAAAGAGCAAACAGAAGCTCCCTTGGGCGGAAAATTCTCTGTTTTCAGACAATTGGCACAGATTGACAAAGGACAAATGGATTTTGGACATTATAGACCAAGGCTACAGGTTCCACTTTCATACCTTACCAAGGAAACAAGGCATGCCAAACCTACCGCAAAACCAGAGGGCAGAGGCTTTCAAGCAAATTTCTCTGCTTGCTCAGATCAATGCAATAGAAAAAGTTCCACAACAAGAACAAGGCCAGGGTTTTACTCAAGACTGTTCCTTGTTCCAAGAAAAGAAACACAATGGAGACCAATACTGGATTTGTCCGCATTAAACACCTTTCTCATAGTACCAAAGTTCAAAATGCTGACCTTACAGCAACTCCTTCCCATGCTGGGCAAGGGGTCTTGGCTGATTACTCTGGACCTCAAGGAGGCATACCTGCATGTCCCTATCAGACACAGCTGCAGAAGATACCTCAGATTTCTTGCAGGGCCAGAGCATTATCAATTCTCAGCATTGCCATTTGGCTTATCTACTGCGCCCAGAGTGTTTACAAAATGCCTGGCTTCAGTAATTGCTCATTGCATGCTCCAGGGGATCCAAATTTACCCGTACCTGGACGACTGCCTCATACGAGCGGACGACAAACTGATTTTGACAAAAAACTTGGATTGTCATCCAATTGCTACAAGCTCTGGGATACACAGTCAACTTCCAAAAGTCAAGACTGCAGCCATCCCAGCAAATTACTTTCTTAGGAGCCAATCTGGACACAACCTCTCAAATGGCTTACCTGACAGAAGACAAGCGAAAGAAGTTAACTCATTATTTCAAAGGTTTGGCAAAGCTCACGCAGATGACTGCAAGGAGATTCCTACAGGCCCTGGGTTACATGGCATCCTGCATTCTCCTGGTTCCATTAGCAAGACTACACATGAGAGCTTCAATGGTACCTAAAAAGTTTATGGTCTCAACACAGCAACAACCTAGAGACAACCATACTGCTCATTCCATGCCTACAAAAGGAATTTCTATGGTGGGCCTCGGTAAGCCAGGCAAACACAGGTATGTCATTCAAAAAACCACAAATAACACAAACAATGACCAGACGCCTCAGACCTTGGATGGGGGGCACACATGGAGGGCAGATGTATTAAAGGACAATGATCACCAAAGGAAACACATCTGCATATCAACCAAAAAGAAATGCTGGCAGTCATGCATGCCATCGAGGCCTTTCAACAACTTCAGCAAGGCCACCTGCTAATATGGACAGACAACACCACTGTCATGTGGTACATAAACAAGCAAGGGGGCACCCATTCTTACCCCCTTTGCAGGCTGACCATGAATCTTTGGGAAAAATCACTGAGCTTAAACATACAGTTGCGATCCCAGTTTGTTCCAGGCAAAGACAATGTGCTGGCGGACAGCCTAAGCAGGAATTTCCTAGACCCCCACGAGTGGAGGTTACATCCAGAAATCTTCATAAGGCTCACCTCGACATGGGGCAGGCCAAAAGTAGACCTATTTGCCTCCCACCTCAGTCATCAGCTACAAAAGTTCTGTTCAAGGACATATCATCCACAAGCATGGAAAACAGATGCTCTCTCATTCAACTGAATCTTCCTAAAGATTTATGCATTCCCACCTCTGCCACTGATGACCACAGTACTACTAAAGATCAAAGCAGAGAAGCCGAAAGGGATCTTAATAGCTCCAGACTGGCCAAGACAACACTGGTATCCACTACTACGGAGCATATGCCACAACAAAAAATGGGCCCTTCCCCAATGGCCCCATCTTTTGACTCAAAACAACTTCAAGACGGTACATCCCAACATTCAGACGCTCCAGCTAACAGCTTGGGAGATTCCATGAATAGCCTCAATGTATCTCTGTCCAAGGAAGTTCAGCGGATATTAACAGAAACCCGCAGACCATCCACCAGAAAGGTTTATTCAGCAAAATGGAAGAGATTCAGCATTTGGAATACTAGCAAGGGTCATGATGCATCATTGAACATCCCACTCATCCTGGAATACTTGGCAGATGTGCTACAGAATGGACTCTCATATTCTTCTATAAAAATACATGCTTCAGCTATTTCAGCTAGATACAACACTGATCCACCTGTGTTCTCGCATCCTTTAAGGCAATTTCTTAGAGGAATCAAGAATATCAAGCCACCAAGAAAGGCCCCAGTACCAGCTTGGGACCTCAACTTTGTCCTAGAAAAACTGACTCTACCCCCCTTTGAGCCAGCAGCTTCTGTGGACTTAAAATTCCTCTCATGGAAGACAGCATTTCTGTTGGCAATTACCTCAGCAAGAAGGGTTTCAGAATTACAGGCCCTAATGGCAATACCACCGTTCATTACCTTTCATAGAGACAGGTCTCCTTACGAACCAACCCTAGTTTTCTGCCAAAAGTGGCATCTAGGTTTCTTTAAATCAAGCCATTCACCTGCCTACTTTCTTTTCCAATCCTGAGAACAAAGGGGAAAGACTGTTGCATACCTTGGACATTCACAGACAACTTCGCTACTACCTGGACAGAACCAAGGCCAATAGGAAGTCTGATCAGCTTTTTGTAGCTTACGCCCCTGGAGAACAAGGAAAAGCAATTTCCAAACAGACTATCTCAAAATGGATTGGACATTGCATCAGATTGTTATTCCTTCCATGGAAAGAGTGTACCAGCCAATATCAGACCACACTCTACCAGAGCTACAGCCACCTCTACAGCATTCTTAAGAGGGGTGCCTACAAAAGACATTCTAGAAGCTGCTACATGGAGCTCCGTGCATACATTCTCCAAACACTACAACCTTCCTTTATATTCCAGATCCAGAGCAGGCTTTGCTTCGGCAGTCCTGCAGGGATTGATAGCTACACCATCCTTTTCTTAGAGCTTTCCACCTCCCCCAGCTAAGCTATGGTATTCAACCCATATGTTATGACTGCAGTTGCATTCTTGAAGGACATAGTACAGTTTTGTACCTACCATAAATGTAGATGTCCGATAGATATGCAACTGCAGTCGGGTTTTCCCTCCCTCCTTCCCCTCTATTCCTTGGGTCCACTCCTCTCCCTGTTATCCTAGCTGGGGATATCTGTTATGGTGTATCAGTTTATTGCTTATTTATTTGTCTGGAAACCTGTTTTGTCTTCCAAATTGATTACAGCCTTCCTTGGAGGGCACCTGGCATCTGGTGCAAGAAACACTGAAGAAGATTGCTTCGGCTGATGCTTATATACTCCTGCCGCTCTGACGTCGGAGAGAAATGCAACATCAGCCGACGTCGGACCCAGACTTTGGAATCCGGCCGACCGAGGGCTGCCTGAGGCAGGACAACCCATATGTTATGACTGCAGTTGCATATCTATCGGACATCTACATTTATGGTAGGTACAAAACTGTACTTTTAGCAGGAACTGGCCCTCAAAAAATTGGTCCTTTCCAGTGTCGGACCACAAAGAGGCAGATATAGGCGTCCCAGTGGCAGATCTCCGCCCCAAGGCTGATACAGGCCTAAACAATGGGGTGCTCCTACCTCCAAAAGCAGAGAAGACAAATCACAATCTTACAGGAAACAGTCCCAATGACTTTTTTCTACAAGATCCAAGCACTTCTCATTTGGCAGCCCCCTTAGGGGGAAAACTAGCACTTTTTTCATCAAATTGGCAAATGGTTACATAAGAAATGAGTCCTGAACATAGTGTCCCAAGGCTACAGGTTCCATTTTCCCACCCTACCAAGGTCAAAAGGTATGCCAGACCAGCCACACAATCAATGGGCTGAGAGACAAAAACAAATTACAGCCCTCTTCGACATGAGGGCCATTCAGCAAATACCACAAGAGCAGGGGTAAGGATTTTACTCCAGACTTTCTAGTACCCAGAAAGGACAAAACCTGGAGACCAGTACTGGACCTGTCTATACCAAATACGTTTCTGGAAGTTCCAAAATTCAAGATATTGACTCTACAGCAGCTACTGCCCATGCTGGCCAAGAATGCTTGGCTCGTACCTTTGGACCTAAAAGAGGCATACCTGCATGTCCCAATCGGACAATCTTGCAGAAGATACCTCAGATTCATAGCTGGCTCAATGCATTGCCAATTCTCTGCACTGCCCTTTGGCTTATCTACTGCGCCCAGGGTCTTCACAAAATGCCTGGCACCAGTAATTGCGTTTTGCAGACAAAAAGGAATTCAATTATATCCCTACTTTGACGGCTGCCTAATTCAAGCAGAGAACAGACATTCTTCTGAAGCATCTGGTGTTTGTAAAAAGATTACTAATTGGCTTAGGGTACACAGTAAACGAAAAGAAATCAAATCTAGTGCCCTCTCAAGAGATAATATTCCTGGGTGCAATCTTAAATGCAACTGCCCAGATGGCTTATCTCACACAAAACCAACAAAAGCAGCCGTCTACTTCACAAAATTGGCAAAAACCCACTTATCTGCAAGGAAAATCTTGCAGGCCTTTGGTTTCATGGCATCTTGCATTCTACTAATTCCATATGCCAGACTGTACATGAGGAAACTACAATGGTATCAAAAAAGTGTTTGGACTCAGCATTGCCACAGCCTGGGGACAGTAATTGCACTCATTCCCTGCCTGCAACAGGAGTTTCGATGGTGGTGGGCAGAAGCCTGTCACCACAACAAGGGTCTGCCATTCAGATTACCCACAGCCAGACAGACACTGACAACGGATGCAATAGATTATGCCTGGGGGGCCCATATGGCAGGAAAATGTATTCAGGGCACATGGCCTGCAAACCAGATGCATCTTCACATCAATCAGAGATGCTAGCTGTTCAAAATGCCCTGACTGCTTTCAAGGACCTGCTTCATCCAGGACAGTTACTGATGGACAGACAACACTACGGTCATGTGGTACATAAACAAGCAGGGAGGTACACATTCCTACCCCCTCTGCAGACAAGCAATGACCTTATGGGACACAGCATTGGCTTTTCAAGTTCACCTGCAAGCACAATTCCTGCTAGGAAAAACAAATACTCTGGCAGACGAACTAAGCAGAAACCTCATGGATCCCCACGAATGGAAACTGGATCCACAAGTCTTCAGCATGATAATAAGGAAATGTGGATGCCCAGACATCTATTTGCCTCCCCTCACAACTGTCAATTGCAGAGATTTTGCACAAGGATTTATCACAAGCAAGCATGGAAAGGGGATACCCTATCCTTCAGCTTGAAAAATCTAACTGTATATGCTTTTCCCCCACTGCCTCTCCTTCCCAGGGTATTCCTAAAGGTCCGGCAGGAGAAGCCAAAAATGATACTGATTGCACCAGACTGGCCACGCCAGCACTGGTACCCAATACTAAAGAGCTTGTCTCAAGGTCCAGCATGGATATTGCCTCAAGCTTCTCACTTACTGACCCAAACAAAACAATCTGATCCTGCACAGCCAACTCAGGACCTTTAAATCTGGCAGCATGGCAGATAATGTGGCCATTCAGAACACTCCTCTTTCAAAAGCGGTTATGGATGTTCTCTTGGAGACCAGGAGGCCCAGAACCAGAAAATGTTATGCAGAAAAATGGGAGAGATTCTGTGCTTGGAACCAGGAACAAGGCAGTGACACGTGTGTACCAAATATCCCTCGGATTTTACAATACCTAACTGAGATGCTAAACAAAGGCCTTTCTTTCTCATCAATTAAGATTCATGCCTCTGCCATTTCAGCCCATTACAATACAGAACCACTTATATTTTCTCATCCTTTAATAAGGCAGTTCCTCAGAGGGGCCAAAAACATTAGAACTCTAAGGAGAGCACCAATTCCGGCCTGGGACCTCAATTATGTTTTGGAAAAACTCACACCGTCTCCTTTTGAGCCAGCATCAACAGCAGGTATACAATTCTTATCCTAGAAAACAGCTCTGCTCCTAGCAATAACCTCTTCAAGGAGAGTCTCTTGAGTTACAAGCACTCATGGCTGTGGAACCTTTCATCATTTTTCATCCAGACAGGGTTTCTCTGACGACAAAAACTACATTTATGCCTAAGGTGGTGCCCATTGTGGCCCTTAACCAAACCATTCACTTGCCTACCTTTTATCCTAATCCACAAAACAAGGGTGAGAAAATACTGCATTCTTTGGACATAGGCAGTTATGCTTCTAGTTGGACAGAACTAAAGCTTTCAGAAAGACTGAACAACTTTGTGTCATATGCTGCAGGATCACAAGGAAAGGCTATCTCAAAATAGACTAATCTGAAGTAGGAGATTCATTTGTCTGCAACCTGTGGGTTATGGATCCGATATCTGATCCGAACCGGCATGGTTTACCAGCTATGGATCCAAGCTCTCAGCTCCTCCCCTCACCCATAATGCCCTGCTCTACCCTCATGACCTCAGATCTCGTTTGCCGCGCATGGTGACCGGATTGTTTCTCAAGCTCTCAAGCTAAGTGCTAGTTTTCAGTCTTTAAATTGCAAAATTTAAGATTTTTTCTTGGTTATTTGTGTGAAAGTGTAGGTTTCCCCTTTGGTATATTTACTTTTTTTAGAGTTTAATCTAAAAGTTATATCCCTCCCCTCGCTGTTAGCGTAGTGTGTGTGTGTTGGGCCTGTGAGTGATTTTGTGTTTCTTTAGTTACTTTTTAGTTATAGTAACTACTGTTGTAGATTGGGATGTCTGAGCAACCCAAGTCTATATTTTCTAAATGCTCCGAGTGTGGCCATAAGCTTTCCCCAGCTGATGGCCACACTCGGTGTGTTAGATGCCTGGGGGTTGAACACCTCACATCTGGATGTTCCATTTGTGCAGGGTTCAACCCCAGGGCATTGAAGGAGCGGAGGTCCAAGCTTGTTTTGGCGGGCCTTTTACCGCCGGACTCGGCTCCGATCTCCGCTCCTTCGGGAGTAACCGTGCCCACGGTTATTCCTTCTGCGGCTCCCCCTCCTCCTCCTGGGACTCGACCTCCCGTTTCTGGTTCGGAGGAGAGGGATGCTAAGAAAAGGGACCGGAGGGAGAAGCACCATAAGCGGCGGGCCGAGACCTCTTTCGGCTCCGGTCTCCAGTGTGTTTTTCACCGGGACCTGAGGAGGAGGAGACCCGATCTCCGTCGAGGCTATCGAGGAGGCACTCCAGGCCTACCTCGGTAACCTCGTCGAGATCTACGTATAGCCTTTCGGATGTTGATCTGGACCGGATGATGAGAAGGTTCATCCAGGCCCAGATGCAGATGGGAGTGCTCTTGCCTCCCCCCCCCCCTTCTGGGGGGGAGCTCAACCCCCTTTTTCAAACCGATTGCTCCTTCTCCGACCCGCTACCCGGGCTCTGAGCAGTTGGAGCCGAGCAGCTTTGGAGCCGGGGGTGGGTCGGGGCCGATAGTACTTTGTACTTCGGATCCGACCCTGCCCTCGAGTGCATCGGATCCGACCTCTCTGAGCCTGGATCCGAGCCTCGGATCCGGGGGGATCAGTGCTCCTAAGGCGCCGTCTGTGTCTGAGCGCACTGTCCCTTCGGATCAGAGCGCTTCGGCGCCGGCTCCGATCCACTCTTCGGATCCGAGGGGGAGCCGATTGTCGGATCCTTTGGTCGAGGTCGGCTCCCTTGGCGCTTGATGTAGTGGAGAGGGCCCTGTTGAGGGTCTCCGGACCCCGCACTTGTTTCGCTCCGTCCAGCTCCCTCTGCACTGGGTCAGGCTTCCACCATCCGGCCCTTGGGACAGCCCGCTTCTGTGCCCCAAGCTGCTCCACTGGAACAGGTTGCTGCTTGCGAGGAGTCCTCTGACAGCCCCCCAGAGGATATTCCTCGCAAGCATACGTGCAAAAGGAGGCACATTGACTCCCCCAAGTCTCTCACGGAAGACACTGACTTGGAGGAAGGGGAAGGCTCCCCGCGGTCACCCCCCGAGGATGTCTCATTTGGGGACATCATGGAAATGATTGGGGGGGGGTGGTCTGCCCCCAAGTCTTCCTCGACGAGTCCGTGTTCTTGGAGGCATTTGAAGCGGGCCCGTCTACCTCTTGGGTGTCCCCTCCTGCCGACCCCCTGGTAGACCTCATTACCACCAGGGCGTGGAAGGAACCGGACACCGTGGAGCCAATCCCTAAGAGGCCCGATAGGATCCTCAGCCCACCGTCCGACCGTGCCCATTGGAGTAAGGGGCCTCCGGTAGATGCCATGTTGACGGCGGCCACCAAAAGGGAACTTGCTCAGGAGAGTCCTCAGTCCATCCCCGAGCGAGGAGTCTCGGATGATGGACCGCTTGGGGAAGCGGATGTTTAGTTCAGCGACCTTCTCGGTAAGGGTGCTGAACTACCTGGCACACGTCATTAGGATGCAGCGAGATCTCATTAAAGAATACGCTGCATCTCCCAGAGTCCATGTCGGAGGAGGACAAGATGCTGCACTCCACCCGCATGGCCACTCTTAGATCAGTTACTAATACCTCTATGCGGCTACTCTCCCATGCTACGGAAGGCGCTAGAGCAGCAGGGGCAGGCCTAGACACTAGACGTCAGGCCTGGCTCCGTCACTGTGATTTTTCTGAGCCCTTCAAAGCGTCGTTTGCGAACGCCCCCTTTGATGGTTCTGCCCTCTTTGGCAAAACCGTTCGACACTTTGACCCAGAGCGAGAAGGACGGGAAGACGCTGTCTGCCGTCGGAATCCGCTTCTCTGCACCCCAGAGGCCCTACTCTAGGAACCAAAAGGGTCAGAAGATGTGGTTCCGGAAGTCGCAGCAATCCCAGCCTGCTCCGGACAACCAGTCCTACCGTGGCAGAGGAGGACAGGGAGGACGCCGCCCTAGAGGCAGAGGGGCTCCCAGGAACTTCGGGTCCAGAGAACCTTTCTCTGAACGGCCCGCGCAGCAACCCTGAGGGGTTGCCCGGCTGCTCCACACTGGAGGCAGTCGGGGGACCTTTTTCGGGGCACCTAGCGGCATGGGAGTCCATAACATCAGACCGCTGGGTTCTCCAAATCATATCCAGAGGATACCGCATCCCTTTCCTTCACTTACCAAAGTTGAAGTCCCTCCCAGACGCTCCACCCGGTCAACGGGAGGCGCTTTGGCAGAAATTGGCCATCTGCTAAAGAAAAGAGCCATCCAGCCCGTCCCCCAGACCAGATCGGATCAGGGTTCTACTCCAGGTTCTTTTAGTGCCAAAAAGACGGGGGAACTAAGTCCAATTCTAGACCTTTCTCTCTTGAATCTGGCAGTCCCCAAGGAAAAATTCCGAATGGTCACTCTGCAATCTATTCTCCCCCTTCTGGGAGAAAATCACTGGATGTGCTCTATAGACCTCAAAGATGCATACCACATCCTGATGGACAGGCTCCAGGAGGTTCCTCCGCTTCCGGCTGGGAGCCAGTCACTACCAGTTCGGTCCTTCCCTTTGGTCTCACCACAGCCCCAGGGTGTTCACCAAAGTATTAGCAGTGGTAGCGGCCCACCTGAGGCTTCAGGGGGTACAGGTCTTCCCCTACCTGGACGACTGGCTTCTTACCGCCCCAACAAGGCATCTACTACTATTGGCGCGAGACTCCTTTCTCCATCTCGCTCCCTTTCTGAGCATTACAATAAATACGAAGAAATCCAACCTGGCGCCCACACAGCTCTTAGATTTTATAGGGGCCAGGTTAGACACAAGGAGTTTAAGAGCCTTCCTCACTGCGGACAGAGTTCAAAATCTGCAGCTCCAGGTGCGGGCCATTCTCCACTCAAGTTCTGTTCCTGCGGAGTTGGTCCTAAGGGCTCTAGGGTCCATGGCGTCTGCTATAGCACTTCTTCCTCTTGCCAGGCTCAATATGCGCATCCTCCAGTGGACTCTTAGTACAATGGTCATTCCTTGCTCTCCCTATGCATCACCCCATTGCGATCAGCAAGGCTTGCAAGCGGTCCCTCCTGTGGTGGATTCACTCCCCGGATCTCCACGGAGGCCGCCCATTTTGTTTCTCCCCCTCTCGCCACGGTGACCACGGACGCCTCCCGCCTCGGGTGGGGGGCATTTTGCGGGCCGGACCGTCCAAGGCACGTGGAACGATTCAGAGACCTTTCTGCATATCAACGTTCTAGAGATGAGAGCAGTGCTCTTAGCGTTGCTAGCACTTCAGGACTTTCTTCCCTTGGGAACAATTGCGATCCAATCGGACAACATGTCGGTTGTCTGGTACATCAACAAGCAAGGGGGAACAAGGTCTTACCCCCTTTGTCGAGAAGCCATGAGAGTTTGGGAATGGGCAATCTCCACCAACCGCTTTCTAATAGCAACGCACATTCCGGGTCGGTCCAACATCCTGGCGGACAAGCTCAGTCGCACCATTCTGACCCCTTACGAGTGGTCTCTCAATTTTCAAGTAGCGGAACGCATATTCGCACGGTGGGGAACTCCTTCATGCGATCTTTTTGCCTCTCCCTCAAACACCAAGTGCGACAGTTTTTTCGCTCTGATACCCCCTCCAGGAGGTTCTCCAAGAGACGCTCTGGTGCATGCTTGGCCACCCGGTCTTCTGTACGCTTATCCACCCTTGCCTCTGATGCTCCAAGTTCTTCAGAAAGCCTCTCGGGTGGGTAGCAGAATGATTCTCATTGCTCCGTTTTGGCCTCGACAGATCTGGTTCCCCTTTCTAAGGTCTCACTCGGTGAATCCTCCTTGGATTCTAGATCCCATTCCAGATCTGATATCCCACCCATCCTGCATATCTCCTCCGAACCTGGACAACCTGAAGCTGACCGCTTGGCTGCTCCAGTTCCACTCTTGATCAGGACTCCCGGTATTTCGTCACCTGTTAAGGCAATCCTGGTGGCAGCTCATAAACCGTCCACTAGGAAAGTCTACCGCAGCAAGTGGAAACTGTTTTCTTTGTGGGCGGAGCGGCAAGGCCTGAATCCCTTCACGGTTCCTCTCCCTTTAGTGCTTGACTTTCTAACCACTCTTAACGATGGTGCCAGCAGTTCCACAGTCAAAGTACAACTGGCGGCAATTTCTCATTATCACATTGGTCATGACTCTAGTCCACTCATGTCAGCCAAGCTGTGTAAAATTTTCCTTAAAGGTACTTTCCTTCTCGGGCCCCCTGTGAAACAAGCGGTTCCTCCTTGGGACCTCTCCTTAGTTCTCCAGGCCTTGACCCCCCCCCCCCCCCTCGAACCAGTGGCTACGGTGGATCTCAAATTCTTGTCTTTCAAGACAGCCTTTTTAGTAGCCATTACATCGGCCAAGAGAGTTTCAGAGCTCCAAGCATTGTCAGCTAAACCTCCTTACTTGGTATTTCATCCGGACCGTGTTTACCTCAGGACCAACCCGTCCTTTCTTCCTAAAGTAGCTTCTGAAGCAAACATTAATCAATCCATTAACCTCCCTGTTTTCTTTCCTAAATATGAAAACAAAGGTGAATACAAGCTTCACTCCTTAGATGTTCACAGGCAGCTTAGATTTTATCTAAACAGAATGGCTGGTCATAGGCAATCCGACCAGTTGTTTATTTCCTTTGCTAAATTTAATTTGGGCAAGCCAATTTCTAAAGTTTCTCTGTCTCGCTGGATTTCACAGTGTATCTTATTGGCTTATCAAGCTTCAGGAAGGCCCGCACCGGAGGGTGTACACGCCCATTCAACCCGGTCAGTATCTACCTCGGCAGCCTTTAAGGCAAGGATTCCTCTAGATGATATTTGTGCAGCAGCCACGTGGGCTTCATCTCATACTTTTATTTCCCACTATAAGTTGGATCTTGCATCTAGGGGTAGAGCATCCTTTGGCTCAAGGTGCTCGAATATCCTTCCATGATGGCCGCCCAAGATTCAGGTAGCTGGGGACTCTGTCCCACAGGTTGCAGACAAATGAATCTCCTACTTCAGATTTAGAAGTTATGTACTCACCATAACGTTCCATCTGAGTAGGTGTATTCATTTGTCTGCAACCATCCCGCCCTCCTTTCCCCCTGGCCTTTCAGTTTCCTGCATATGGTGTGTTACCCTTTTCAGGGTGTTTTTTTGCTGTTGGCAAACTCGAACTGAGGTCATGAGGGTAGAGCAGGGCATTATGGGTGAGGGGAGGAGCTGAGAGCTTGGATCCATAGCTGGTAAACCATGCCGGTTCGGATCCGATATCGGATCCATAACCCACAGGTTGCAGACAAATGAATACACCTACTCAGATGGAACGTTATGGTGAGTACATAACTTCTAATTTCTAAATGGATAGGCCATTGCATCCATTTCTGCTATTTTCAACATGGCAAATCAGTGCCCAAGGGTATTAGGCCTCATTCCACCAGAGCAGCAGCCACTTTAGCAGCCTTCCTCAGCGGAGTACCAACCAAAGATATCTTGGAGGCCGCAGCTTTGAGTTCAGTGCACACCTTCACAAAGCACTACCACTTACCTCTTTACTGCAAGTCCAGGGCAGGCTTTGCCACTGCAGATGTTCATCGTGCATACAGCTGCAGTCATAACAGATGGGTTCTCCTGCCGTCAGGCGGGTCCTCGGTCGGCCGAATTCCAAAGTCTAGGTCCGGCGTCGGTTGTCTTCGCTTCTTCCCTGACGTCAGTGTGACAGGAGTATAAAAGAACCAGCCGACGGCCATTTTCTTCAGTCTTTCTTGCCGCACGGTGCCCGAAGCAGAAGCAGTTTGCATGTGCCGGTCGGCCAGCTCTGAGATTACGAAAAATTTGGAAACCGAAGTCTTCTTAAAAGCTAAGTACCCCGTTGGGGAAACTTTTCTTGCCTCAGACCGATGTCAGACAAAGTTAATTGTATTTCTTGTGGGAAGCAAATTCCGCATAAGGATTTCCATTCCCTCTGTATACCTTGTTTAGGCCCAGAACACGACGTCTCGGTTTGTCACTTTTGTGCTACATTCAACAAACGCACTATTGAGCGTCTGGCGGAGTTCGCCCAGCATTTTTTTGGGAAAGCATTTAACTATACTATGTCATCGGATACTCGGACTCCGGTTTTGTCTAAAAACGCAAAGACAAGGACCGACACTCTAGGTCCGCGGCCTCTACGACACCACGCCAAAGCCGATTGCATGTGGTCCGGTTCTCAGCGAGGCGCCTATGCAGCCCCTGATTGCCAACGACACTTCTTTGGCGGTGTCTGCTGTACCCGAGATCGCAGGCTCCTCGGCCCACACCCCGACTACAGATACCGAAGCCACTCTTTGTGTTGAAACACAGAATGTGGACATGTCCACCTCCACTCAAGGTGTCTTTAGACCTTCCTCTTTCTCCATCAAGGCTTTCACCAAGTCTAAAGCAACCATGCACCCTAAGAGACCAGCTACACAGGGCCCATCTCCAGGCCCCATGCCCAAGAAATAGATGCTTAAAATGGCGGAGGATTTAATTACTCTAATCAGAGGCTCTCAGCCACCTCCGGACAAAAGGCCCAGAGTGGAGGAAGATTCCCCCTCCTCTGATCAGGGCTCCATTATTTCAGAACACTGATGATCAGGAACAGTCTTACTCCCCTTTTGAAGACTCTGATGCAGAGGAGTCCATTCCTTTTGTATCCCCCCCCCCCCCCCCCGAGGGTTTCTCATTTGGGGAAACTTTGCATACCTTAAGGGAACACTTCCACTGGGAAGGCCAGGATTATTCAGATTCCAAGAAAAGGCTCGGGGAATTTCTTTTATTACCCCAGCACAGGCCTGTGGCTATACCTCCTGTCTTGCACATCCTAGATTATGTTTACTCTGAGGCCTGCCTTAAACCCGGACTCTCTACCTCCAGCTCCAGTTAAGCCTGACTAGTACTACAGGGTTCCTGACTCTCACCAATTTCTATACAAAAGCCATGCTGCTGACCTAGAAACCATCTCACAGGGGCCCAAGGGAGTTAAGGCCTCCATTGCCAAAAATCCATCGCCTTCCGAGAGATTCCAGATCCTTAGAAAGGTGGGGGAAAAAGGTATATACCTCTGCTACCTTATCTATGAGGGCCTTAAACTGTCAGTTTCATATGCTAAAATACCAACAGTTTCTGTTATCTCAATTGAAAAGTAAAATGTCACAACCTGAACAACCAGACTTGAAGGAGTTGCAGGATTTGATGCATAGTGCAGAACAAGTGGGTAAACATACCTTACAATGTGGCTTTGATGCTCTAGAGGCCTCATGTAGAGCTGCTGTTACAGGCTCAGTCATACGTAGGCATGCCTGGCTCAAGGAACAAGCCTTGCCTGATCAAAGCTAAATTACTAGATACCCCTCTTCAAAAGGATGTACTATTTGGGGCAAATGCTGAGGAAGTATTACGGAAAATGGAGGAAAAGGCTAAATCAATGCAAACTGAAAGAATTTCTGCAGGTCCAACCCCCACGTTTTAGTAGAAATTGGCCTTCCAAAAACTGGTCCTTTCCTGCCACAGACAGACCCCAAAGAGGCAGATACAGGTGCCCGAGGGGCAGAGGACAATCACAAGAATCGTACAGAGGCAGACAATGGCAAGCCCCTACGCAAAGAGGTGGTGAGGACAACTCGCAATCTTTCAGAAAGCAAACCCATTGACTTTCCCCTTTGCATGCCAACCAGGTCTCAAATGGCAGCCCCCTTAGGAGGAAAGCTGGCACTTTTCTCAAAATTGGCATGTCACAAAGGACAAATGGATCCTGGACATTATAAACAGAGGCTACAAATTCCATTTTCATACCCTTCCAAAAATGAGAGGCATGCTAAACCTGCCAACATGAAAGCTATTCAAGAGGTACCTACACACGAACAAGGTCAAGGTTTTTATTCCAGGCTATTTCTGGTGCCAAGGAAGGGAAAAGATTGGAGACCTATTTTGGATCTTTCCATCCTAAACACATTCCTACTCGTACCAAAATTCAAGATGCTCACTCTACAGCAACTTCTTCCCATGCTGGGCAAGGAGTTTTGGCTGGTAACATTGACCTCAAGGAGGCATACCTGCATGTCCCAATCAGACAAGATTGCAGAAGATACCTCTGATTTCTTGCAGGTTCAACCCATTATCAATTCTCTGCATTGCCCTTTGGCTTATCTACTGCGCCCAGAGTATTCACGGAATGCCTGGCATCAGTAATTGCCTACTGCAGACTTCAAGGGATACAAATATGCCCATATTTGGGCGACTGCCTGATCCAAGCGGACAGGAAGCACTTACTTCTGAAACATTTGGCTTTTGTAATAATGTTGTTGAATTCTCTGGGATACACAGTCAAAAAGAAATCAAGGCTAATACCCTCTCAAAAAAAATAAATAATTTTCCTGGGTGCCAACTTGGACACAAACACCCAGATGGCCTGCCTCACGCCAGAGAAACAGGGGCAACTAACTCAATACTTCAGAAAACTAGCAAATTTCACCAGGCTGACTGCAAGGAAAGTCCTGCAGACTCTGGGATTCATGGTATCTTGCATCCTACTAATTCTATGTGCAAAGCTGCATATGAGGAAACTTCTATGGTACCTGAAAAACCTATAGTCTCAACACAGCCACAGTTTAGAAACAATAATACCACTGATTCCATGTCTTCAAAAGGAATTTCTGTGGTGGGCTCAAGCATGCCAAAGAAACACAGGTCTCCCATTCTGCAAGCCTCAAGCAAATTAAGTCATCACAACAGACCCCTCTGACTACACCTGGGGGGGTGCACATGACAGATCGGTGCATTCAGGGCAAATGGTCCCAAAAAGAAAAGCACCTACGCATCAATCAAAAGGAAATGCTAGCAGTAATAAATGATATTATAGCTTTCAAAGACCTTCTGCATCCAGGTCAACTATTGATAAGGACAGACAACACCACAGTAATGTGGTACATAAACAGGGATGAACACATTCATACCCCCTATGCAGGCTGGCCATGTCACTTTGGAACATGGCTCTGGAATTACAAATCCAACTTCAAGCACAGTACTTGCCAGGCAAGGAAAGCACGCTGGCAAACTACCTAAGCAGAAATATGACTGATCCACACAAATGGAAGTTGCATCCTCAAGTTTTTACAGAGAGAATTCAAGCATGGGGAAGGCCAGACATAGATCTCTTTGCCTCCCACAAAAATCACCAATTGACAAAATTCTGCTCAAGGACTTTTCATTCACAGGCCTGGAGAGTGGACGCTCTCTTTCAGTTGGACAACAATGACAGTATATGCCTTTCCACCTCTTCCTCTGCTGCCCAAAGTTCTATTAGAAACCAGAGCAGACGGACCAAAGATGATTCTCATTGCTCCAGACTGGCCAAGACAGCACTGGTACCCACTCCTGAGGAGCCTGACGCATTCCCCACCATGGACCCTACCTCTAATGCCTCTTCTGACTCGGCACAGCTTTAAAATTCTTCAGTCAGCTGAAAACCCTCAATCTGGCCGCATGGAAGATTCCTTAACTTCACAACAGACCCTACTCTCCAAGGAGGTGCAGGATGTCATTTTGGAGGCCAGAAGGCAGTCTACTAGAAAAGCTTACTCCGCAAAATGGAAACTGTTTTGTGTCTGGAATGAGAAAAATGGCCAGAATCCTGGAATACTGAAGTTACATCTAATATTACAGTATCTAGCTGAGCTGTTAAGCAGTGGACTTTCATTCTCCTCCATCAAAATCCATGCCTCAGCCATTTCTGCAGAATACAACACTGATCCTCCTTTATTCTCTCACCCCCTCTTAAGACAGTTCCTCAGAGGGGCTAAGAATATAAAACCCCCAAGGAAACAACCAATACCTGCTTGGGACCTCAATTGAATTCTAGAAAAGCTGACCTTGCCTCCCTTTGAGCCAGCTGCCTCAACAGATTTGCAATACTTGTCCTGGAAAACAGCTTTCCTTCTGGCCATCACCTCAGCTCGCAGGGTATCGGAACTACAAGCCCTCATGGCTGTGCAGCCTTTCATCATTTTACATCAGGACAGAGTTTCCTTACGAACCAATCCGTCCTTTATGCCAAAGGTGGTATCCAGGGTAGCTTTGAATCGGGCTATCCACTTAAGTAACTTTTACCCTAATCCTCAAAACAAAGGGGAGAGACTGCTACATTCCTTGGACATCCACAGACAGCTGCGTTATTTGGACAGAACAAAGCCTTTCAGAAAATCAGAACTGTGTTCTATGCTATAGGAGCTCAAGGTAAACCAATTTCCAAACATCCAATTTCAAAATGGATAGCCCACTGCATACGCTTTTGTTACTCTTTTCATGGTAAAACTCTTGTTTGTCCCTTGTTGAGGTGACATTCCTGAGCCCACCACAAAAATTCTTTTTGAATGGAAGGTATTATTTGAATGACAGTGTCCAGATCTTGGCAGTGTTGTGTCCATACATGTTTGAGATACCATTGAAGCTTCCTCATATGCAGTTTGGCATTTGGAAGCACCAGGATACAAGATGCCATGAACCCCAAGGCTTGAAGGACTGTCCTTGCAGTCAGCCTGGACCGTAGAGACAATTGATGGAAGTAGAGAAAGGTTCTGTTGCTTGTCCGGGGTCAAAAAAGCCATCTGGGAAGCTGTATTCAGTCTCACACCCAGAAAGCACATTTCCTGAGAGGGTACTAGACTGGACTTTGTTTCGTTCACAGAATACCCTAGGCACCTTAACACTGCCATCACATACTGTAGATGAAGAAGTTCATACTTGTCTTGAGCAAGAATCAGGCAATCGTCCAAATAAGGATAAATTTGTATTCCTCTCAACCTTAAGAAGGCTATCACTGGAGCCAGAACCTTTGTGAACACCCTGGGTGCAGTAGATAAGCCAAAGGGCAATGCAGAGAACTGATAATGTAAAGTCCCAGCCCGAAAACGCAGGTACCTCCTGCAACTGGGCCTGATAGGAACATGAAGATAAGCCTCTTTGAGATCCAGAGTTACCATCCAGTGATCTTTGCCCAACAGAGGTAAAAGTTGTTGCAACGTCAACATTTTGAATTTTGGAATGTCCAGGTATGTGTTGAGGATAGATGAATCCAAAATCGGCCTCCACGTGTTTCCTTTCTTTGGTACTAGAAACAGGCGAGAATAAAATCCTAGGCCCACTTCTGACAGAGGGACCTGCTGTATAGCTCCCATTTGAAGAAGTAAAGAAATCTGCTTGTGAGCCTCTACTCTTTGTTGAGGAGGAACGTCTGGCATGCCTTTGAAGGGAGGCAATGTATGGAAATAAAACTTGTAGCCTCGGTCTATAATGTCTAATACCCATTTGTCCTGGGTGACTAAAAGCCAGTTTTGCTTGGAGTGCCAACTTCCCCCCAACGGAGCTGCCAGGCAAGAAGAATCTGGCAGCTGAAAATGCAGGTCATTGGGCCTGTTTACGAAAGGACTGGCCCCTGCCCTCACCTGTAGATTGTGCAGGTGAACTCCATGTTCTAGGCCTGAAAGTACTCTGAGCTCTGCCCCTACCACGTCTAGATCTACCCCTAGACTGTGAATCAGAAGGATAAGCCCACCCCTAAGTAGGCCAATTCCTGCTAAACTTAGGCGGCTGCACCTGCAAAAAATCTTTAACAGTCTGCATAGACTTAGCCTTGTCTTCCATTTTCTTCAAGACAGACTCCACAGGAGAACCAAACAAAACTTCAGATTGTAAAGGAGCATCCAAAATTCTAGTTTTAACATGCTCTGACAAATTCTGATCCTTAAGCCAGGTGCCTGAATAACTGAACCAGTGGCAGCCACCCTGGAAGAAGCCTGTAAAGCATCAAAACCACACTGCAAAGAATGCTTACCCACCTGTTCAGAGACATGTACCAAATCCTGTAATTCTTTACCCTCTATGCCCTCTGCCAAAGCATCCACTTTAGATTTTAGTTGAGTGAGAAGAAAATTCTGATACTTCAACATATGAAACTGGCATTTCAAAGCCCTCATTGCTAAAGTGGAAGAGGTATACACCTTTTTACCCCATCTATCCAGAGCTCTAGCCTCCTTATCTATAGGAACTGGATTCTTTACAACAGAAGCCCTAACACCCTTAGGTCCCTGGCTAATAGTTTCTGGGTCAGCCCTTGGCCTCTTATACAGATATTTATGAGCCTCAGGCACCCTGTAATACCTGTCCGGCTTAACTGGCACAGGAGGCAAAGAATCTGGATTAAGGGAAGCCTCAGAGAAAACATCTTGAACAACATCCAGAACAGGAGGTATAGCCAAGGGCCTATGTTGAGGTAAAAACAAAAATTCCCTAAGCCTCTTCCAGGAATCTGAGAAATCCTGACCTTCCCATTTAAAGTGCTCCCTCATAGAATGCAGGGTTTCCGAAAAAGAAAAATCCTCTGGAGGAGAAGCAGAAGGAGTGGAATCCTCTGCGTCAGAATCAGAATAAGGAGGAAAATCCTGAATGTCTTCAGCCGAAGACTCTGAGTCATCTGAAGCCTGATCCAAACTTTCAACCTCTGGCTCCACCCTAGGCCTCTTATCAGGAGGGGGCATAGAACCTCTGATTAAAGAAATCAAATCTTCTGCCATTTTAAGCATGTGTTTTTTAGGCACAGAACCTGCAGAACTAGGACCGACACCCGTGGAGGGCAAACCAGTCCTGCCTTTGGAAGGAGCCTTAGAGACAGAAGGAGAAGGCCTAACCACCTTAGGCAAGGAAGAGAGAACAGCAACCTGAGAGGCCCCCTCAGCCTGACCTGACTCCTGAGAGGCCACATCTTGCAAAATTAAAGTCTCCCCCTGAGACTCAACTGAAACCTCGGCCGGATCCACAGATTCCACCGTAGTTTCTAAAGAACCGGCGTCTGGAACGGACGACTCCTCCTGCCTGGACTTTAAAGATTTGTCTTTGCGCTTCTTCGCGGTAGCGGGCGTCGGAGGATCAGACGGCATATTATAATTACACCGCTTACCGAAGACGAGCCTAGCACAATCTAACCTACTTTTAATGGTGCGCTTATTAAACCTAGCACAAAAGCGACACCCGACTACGTCGTGCTCAGGCCCCAAACAAGGAATACAAAGAGTGATAATCCCTATGCGGTATCTGTTTCCCACAAGAAATACAATTATTCACTTTTTCTGACATCCGGAATTAACTGAGGCAAGAAAAAACAAAAATATTCCCCAACTGGGTACTTAGCCCAACTTGGATTCGGTCTGAAACTCAGAATACGAAAATTTCAGAACGCCGAACGGCACTTGCAAACGCTGCTTCTGCATTGGACCACGCGGCAAAAAAGACTGAGGATGTGACGTCGGGCATGCACTTTAATACCCTGACGCTCTGATGTCAGATCTAAGCGCCCATGACCGACGTCAGCCTAATACTTTGGTATTTGGGCCGACCGAGGACAGCGGGACTACCCATATGTAAGGACTGCAGCAATGTGAGATGAAGAACATCTGTACTTTTTTGCAGAAGCCCAGAGTTTCTTTGAGAACTAATGTGTCTTTCTTCGTATCTGAAGTTAACTTTAATCAATCAGTAAACTTACTGATGTTTTCCTGATACTGAAATAAAACATTTTGCGCATTAAAATGTAAATTCAGATTCTACCTTCCTAGAATTAAACTGTTCAGAAAATGTGATGTTTGTTGGCTTTTCAAAGCCGAAACTATTGAAGCTATTGCTAAACTGCATTTATTTAGTCTATAACAAAATTTTTCTCAATCTAAGCCTAAAGCTGATTCCAGTAGAGCAATTATCTAGTTTAACAGCTTTTTATAGAAGGGTTCTCGATTGGCAACATTTGTGCTGTGGTCCCTTGGTCTGGGGTCCAAACATATCAAAACCTTGATGTATAATCCAGATCACGTTCTTACTTTGGCTCTACCATCCTCAGAAATGTCATTTCTTGACGCCACCCAGATAGACAGCATGGGAATTTGTCCCGTGTGTTGATTGAAATGAAAATAGACAATATTGGATACAAAAGATGTTCTTCGTGTTTCACTGTTGCACTCCTCACGCTTGGGTTATTATAACGCTAGATCAGTGATGTTTTTCGTGTTTCACTGTTGCAGTCATTACATTCGGGTAATCTGCTAGCAGGTTGCCCTCAGTCAGCCTGAATAACCGTCTCTTAGGTCCTGCGTCAGTTGCTGTCTACTCTTCCATGACGTCAGGGGTATAAAACATGCAGCAGACGCCATTTTATTCCATCTTTCTTGCCGCGCGGTGCCTGAAGCAGAAGCAGTCCAAGTGCTGGTCGGCCGACTCTCGAAATTTTCACATTCGAGTTTCAGAACCGAAGTCTTCAAACTAAAGTACCCCATTGGGGAAACTTTTTCTTGCTCCTTACCGATGTCAGTGAAAGTTAATAATTTCATTACTTGTGTGAAGGAAATATCTCCATAAGGATATTAATTTTTACTGTATTCCTTGCCTAGGCCCAGATCATAACGTGCCTTGCTGTCAGTTTTGTGCTAGATTTAACCAGCGCAGTATTAAGCGTCTGTATATTTTTGCTTCTAAATATTTTGGATCAAGACTTAATTACCCTGAAGTGTCGTCAGTTAGCAATCGGACTACTGGAGTTCACAAAAAATGCAAAGAAAAAGACCGAGGTCCAAAACCGACGAAACTTCTAAGCCAGTCACCGGTTCGCTGGTACTCATTGAGGCGCTTTCGCAGCCCCTGATGCCCGCTACTTTAGAGTCTCAGGCCTCTACCGAGACCTATGTGGAGTCCGATATGCCGCGAGATTGAGTATTGAATCTGCGGATGTCTCCCTTGGATGGGTCTGGAGCCGCTGAGCAGGCACCGGCTTCTGAGGGTGATGTCCTTCATGGATGCATCTGCAGTCATAACAAATGGGTTGTCCTGTCGTCAGGCAGCCCTTCGGTCGGCCGGATTCCAAAGTCTGGGTCCGGCTTCGGCTGATGTCGCACTTCACCCGACGTCATCTCTGCTGGTCTTTGGGTATAAAGGCATCAGCCGACACCATTTTCCTCAGTCTTTCTTGCCGCGTGGCGCCCGAAGCAGAAGCTGTTCGCAAGTGCCGGTCGGTCAGATCCAGAGATTACTACTACCAAATACTACTTCGAAGACTTCTAAAAAGCTAAGTACCCCGTTGGGGACTCTTTCTTGCCTCAGCCGATGTCAGAAAGTCAATAACTGTTTAACTTGTGGGAAACAAATACCTCAAAGATTTCCACTCTTACTGTCTGCCTTGCTTAGGCCCAGACCACGACGTAGCAGCCTGTTCGGCCTGTGCTTCCTTCAACCGACGAACGCTTAGGCGTCGGTCGGAGTTTGCTGAACAGTTTTTCGGCTCAGATTTTGCGTACATTATGCAGTCGGATCCTCCGACTGCCCAAATTGTTAAACGCAAAGAAAAAGACTGACACTCGCGGTCCGCGGTTTCGGCTGAAACCACTGTTAAGCAAGCCACGAGTGTCTCTGTTTCGGCCAAAACCGAGAAAACCGGTCAATCTATAGCCGAATCCATGACTACTACTGAGGCGCCTGCTACCTTAGTTGAATGGGCCTCAGAAATTCTGCCTACTACTGTGGTTCCTAGTGATTTATCAGACACCATCCCTTTGGATGTCTCTACTCCAGCTCGTGGTGCTGCTAGGCCTCCTGCAGCCATGTCTATTAAGGCCTTTGCCAGGGCTAAAGCAGCCAAATCTGTTAAATCAATGCCTGTTAAGCCCCCCTCACACAGGCCCACTTCAAGCTCACAAATGCTTACTCTGGCAGAGGATTTAATATCCTTAATTAGGGGATCCCAATCTCACCCAGACAGGGCCTCTCAGCCCCCAGAAAAGAGACCTAGAGCAGAGCCCCCCGAGCCAGTGTCCTCTGATTCTGCGGATGACTCGGGCATTACAGACCAGCCAGAGGCTCCTTTTTCTACTTATGAAGATTCCGATGCTGAAGAATCCATTCCAGCTGCCTCTCCACCAGAGGAATTTTCCTTTGGGGAAACCTTACATGCCATGAGAGAACAATTCCAATGGCAGGGACAAGATTTCTCAGATTCAAGAAAAAGGCTTAGGACCTTTCTGCATTTACCACAACATAGGCCCTTAGCTATACCTCCTGTACTGCCTGTTGTGGATGATGCATTTAATGATGTTTGCACTGCTCCTGATTCTTTACCTCCAGCCCCTGCCAAACCAGATAGATTTTACAGGGTGCCAGACACTCATCACCACCTATACAAGGCCCCACTTGCAGATCCCGAAACTATATCCCAGGGGCCTAAGGCAGTAGCCTTGACCTCAGCAAAAAAACGTATTCCTTCTGAAAGGGAATCCAGGTCCTTAGAGATGGGGGAAAAAAGTTTACACCTCTGCTACTCTCTCAGCTAGAGCTTTAAACTGTCAGTTTCATATGATCCAATACCAAGAGTTTATACTTGATCAGTTAACTAAAAAGCTGTCCTCTGATGAATCCTTAGATAAGAAATATGCATTAGAAATGGTGAATAACATACAACAGGTTAGTAACCATTCCTTAAAATGTGGCTATGATGCACTGGAGGCTTCATTTAGATCAGCCATGACTGGCACAGTGATAAGAAGGCATGCATGGTTGAAAGAACAGGTCTTACCGGATCATGTTAAAGCAAAGCTGTTAGATGCTCCTATGGATAAGGCCAGTCTATTTGGTACACCTGCCCAGCAAGTAATGAAGAAAATGGAAGAAAAGGCAAAATCTGTACAAACAGTTAAAGATTTCTTACAGGTTCAGCCCCCAAGGTTTAGCAGGAACTGGCCTGCCAAAAATTGGTCCTTTCCAGACTCCACAAAATCCCAAAGGGGCAGGAATAGACGCTCTAGAGGCAGAAATCAATCCAGAGGAGGTGCCTACAGAGGACGACAGTGGCAAGGCAATAACCGAGGCACAGACACAACCACTGCCACTGCAACAGGACAATCCCAGTGACTTGGCTCTGACATCGCCTACCAGGGAGCAAATAGCAGCACCTTTAGGCGGAAAGTTAGCCTTATTTTCGAAAAATTGGCACTATCACAAAAGACAAGTGGATTTTGCAAACCATAGACCAAGGCTACCGGTTCCACTTCCACACCTTACCAGTAAAAAGAGGAATGCCAAACCTACCTCCAAATCAAAAAACAGAAGCTCTACAGCAGATAGCGAAATTAGCAAAGATGAGAGCTGTGGAAAGAGTACCAATAACAGAACAGGGCAAAGGATTCTACTCCAGACTCTTCCTAGTACCAAGAAAAGAGAAAAGTTGGAGACCTATTCTCGACCTGTCCGTCTTAAACACATACATCATTGTCACAAAATTCAAAATGCTGACACTACAGCAACTTCTTCCCATGCTGGGCAAGGAGTGTTGGCTGGTAACTCTAGATCTCAAGGAGGCATACCTGCACGTCCCCATTCGACCAAATTGCAGAAGATACCTCAGATTTCTTGCAGGATCAGAGCATTATCAATTCTCAGCATTGCCCTTTGGCTTATCTACTGCGCCCAGAGTATTCACAAAATGCCTGGCATCAGTAATCGCTCACTGCAGACTACAGGGAATCCAAATTTATCCATACCTGGACGACTGCCTGTTACAAGCGGACAACAAAAGCAAGCTGACAACAGATTTACAAAGGGTCATTTACTTGCTACAAGCCCTGGGATACACAGTCAATTTACAAAAGTCAAGGCTGATACCACCCCAAACAAGAACATTCTTGGGAGCGGAATTGGACACAGTAAAACAAATGGCATTCCTAACTGCAGAAAAACAAAAAGAACTCCCTCTTTACTTCTTGGCATTAACAAAGCAGAACAAACTAACAGCAAGAAAAGTTCTGCAGGCCTTGGGCTTCATGGCATCATGCATAATCTTGGTCCCACATGCCAGACTGCATATGAGAAAGCTACAGTGGTACCTACAGAATTTATGGTCTCAACACAGGCACAGCTTAGAAACCGAAATCCCACTAATCCCATGCCTAAAACAGGAGTTCCTATGGTGGGCTCAAGCATGCCAGTCAAACCCAGGCTTACCCTTCCACAACTTTCAAGCAAGTCAAACCATCACAACGGACGCCTCAGACCTAGGATGGGGGGCGCACATGCTGGACAAATGCATACAAGGATTGTGGACTCAAGACCAGCTGCACCTGCACATAAACCAAAAAGAAATGCTGGCAGTAAAACTGGCAATCAAAAATTCAGACCATTCCTCAAAGAAGGCCATTTGATAAGGACAGACAACACCACAGTCATGTGGTACATCAACAAACAGGGAGGCACTCATTCATACCCCCTATGCAGAATGACTTTGGACCTTTGGAATCTGGCTCTGAGCTACAACATCCAGTTACAGGCAATATTTGTGCCTGGAAAAGAGAACACCCTAGCAGACATGTTAAGCAGAACCACCTCGGATGCTCACGAATGGATGCTACACCCGGACATCTTCAAGGCCATCACAAAGAAATGGGGAATGCCACAAATAGATCTATTCGCATCCCCACTCAATCACCAGCTCAAAAAATTCTGCACAAGGACATTCCACCCACTTGCATGGAAGGTGGACTCTCTATCCTTCAGCTGGAAAGGCCTGACAGCATATGCATTTCCACCTCTTCCCTTGATGCACAAGGTACTACTAAAAATCAAAGAGGAACGTCCAAGGATAATCCTGATAGCTCCGAATTGGCCAAGACAACACTGGTACCCATTGCTGAGGAGCATGTCTCGGGAGAGAATGTGGTCAATACCCCTGATGCCTTTGATAACTCAGAACAACTACAACATCATGCATCCAAACCTAAAAACCTTGCAACTGACTGCCTGGAACATCACATAGCAGCAACTAACCCAGACCTTTCCCAAAGGGTTAAAGACATTATCCTTGAAGCCCGCAGACCTTCAACAAGAAGGAACTATGCAGGAAAATGGAAAAGGTTTGTCATTTGGAGTACTGAAAGAGGAAAAGATGTGTTGAACATAGATATTGCTAACATTCTGGAGTACTTGGCAGAGCTTCTACATACAGGCCTAACCTATTCCTCCATCAAGATACATGCATCAGCTATTTCAGCAGAATACAGCTTCGATCCACCTGTCTTTTCGCATCCTCTACTCAGGCAGTTCCTCAGAGGGATCAAGAATGTAAAACCTCCTAGGAAACCACCATTACCAGCATGGGACTTGAACTTTGTGCTAGAAAAGTTGACACTCCCTCTGTTTGAACCAGCAGCAACAGCAGATCTGCAACACCTGTTATGGAAAACTGCTTTCCTACTGGCAATTACTTCAGCAAGGAGGGTTTCGGAACTACAGGCCTTAATGGCAGTGCAACCCTTCCTAATCTTCCATCAAGATAGGGTGTCCATGAGAACTAATCCTACATTTATGCCTAAGGTGGTATCCAGAGTGTCTTTAAACCAGGCACTCCACCTACCTACCGTCTTTCCCAATCCACAGAACAGGGGGGAAAGACTGCTGCATACCTTGGATGTACATAGGCAGTTACGCTACTACCTGGACAGAACCAAAAGTAACAGAAAAACTGACCAGCTTTTAGTAGCCTATGCAACAGGAAGGGAAGGAAAAGCAATTTCCAAACAGACAATCTCCAAATGGATAGGAAATTGCATAAGATTCTGTTACTCCTACCATGGAAAACCAATTCCACAGAATATAAGACCTCATTCTACAAGGGCTACAGCCACTACCACAGCTTTCTTACGAGGAGTGGCAACCAAGGACATTATTGAGGCGGCTACTTGGACCTCCGTGCATACATTTGCCAAGCATTATAATTTACCTCTATACTCTAGATCCCGAGCAGGGTTTGCCACTGCTGTACTGCAAGGGATCCTAACTACACCATAATTTTTCTTCCTCCACCCCTAGTTTGGCTATGGTATTCTACCCATTTGTTATGACTGCAGATGCATCCATGAAGGACATAGTACAGTTTTGTACCTACCATAAATGTAGTTGTCCGAACTGGATAGCATCTGCAGTCAGGATTCCCCACCCTCCTTCCCCTCTGTGGTACTCCTAGGGTATTTACCCTCCTAATAGCTAGCTGGGGGGGTGTCTCCTATGGTGTATTTGTTTATATATATGTACATACATGCTTATTTTTTGTTTGCCTTCTACTTTTTTGGAAACATTGGCATTTATCCAAAATTTAGCCTTCCAAGAGGGCAACTGGCATCTGGGGCAAGAAACACTGAGGAAAATGGTGTCGGCTGATGCCTTTATACCCGAAGACCAGCAGAGATGACGTCTGGTGAAGTGCGACATCAGCCGAAGCCGGACCCAGACTTTGGAATCCGGCCGACCGAAGGGCTGCCTGACGACAGGACAACCCATTTGTTATGACTGCAGATGCTATCCAGTTCGGACATCTACATTTATGGTAGGTACAAAACTGTACTTTTTCAGGCCTCAGCATTTCTATATGAAACCAACGCCAGCCTGAAAAACAAGATCAAAAACATCTGTCTAAAAAAATGACGCATGAGCCACATGCTCAGGGCCCTATCCTTAAAAAAAAAAAACATGATCAGATCAAAATGGATGAGGACTTACCCTTATCAGGGGTTCCCAACCCCCCCGCTAAGAAGCCTAGGTCAAGGTGCTGATTATGAATCTTCAGATCAAGTTTCCATTTCTTCAGATTCCTCTTCTGATCAGGAATTTTCTATTCCACCCTATGAGGATTCTGATGCAGAATAATCCATCCCATCTGCATTACCTCCTGAGGATTCCTCTTTTGGAGAAACTGCATACTTTAAGGGAACATTTTCACTGGGAGAGTCAGGACTTCTCTGAATCAAAAAAGAGGCTTGGGGATTTCCTTCTTCCTCAGCATAGGCCTTTGGCAATACCTCCTATATTAGACATTGTTGTGTTTTTGGAATCAAGCATGGCTCCTGATTCCCTACCTTCGGCTCTTAGTAAGCCAGACAGATATTACAGGGTTCCTGACTCCCACAAATTTCTATTCAAAAATCCTGCTGCTGATCCAGAGACCATCTCACAGGGTCCAAAAGGTGTAAAGGCCTCTACAGCCAAAAATCCTACCCCCATCTGATAGAGATTCCAGTTCGCTGGGTAGATGGGGAAAAGGTTTATACATGTCCTTCAAGGATACATCTGCAGTCCTAACAAATGGGTTGTCCTGTCCTCAGGCAGCCCTTCGGTCGGCCGGATTCCAAAGTCTGGGTCTGGCCTCGGCTGATGTCGCACTTCACCCGACGTCATAGCTGCAGTTCTTCGGGTATAAAGGTATCAACCGACGCCATTTTCCTCAGTCTTTCTTGCCGCGTGGCGCCCGAAGCAGAAGCTGTTCGCAAGTGCCGGTCGGTCAGAACCAGAGATTACTACTACCGAAGACTTCTAAAAAGCTAAGTACCCCGTTGGGGACTCAGCCGATGTCAGAAAAAGTGAATAACTGTTTAACTTGTGGGAAACAAATACCTCATATAGATTTCCACTCTTACTGCCTACCTTGTTTAGGCCCAGACCACGACGTAGCAGCTTGTCTAGCCTGTGCTTCTTTCAACTGACGGACACTTAGACGTCTGTCGGAATTTGCTGAGGAGTTTTTCGGCTCCGCTTTTGCTTACAACATGCCGTCGGAAACTCCGACTTCGCAATTAACTAAAAAGCGCAAGGAAAAGGACCGACACTCGCGGTCCTCTGTTTCGGCCGAAACCGCGGTTAAGTCAACCGCGAGTGTCTCTGTTTTGGCTGAAACAGAGTCCTCGGTCCTTCCTTCGGCCGAAAGCTTGCCTCCTACCGAGGCCTCATCCAGTATGGCTGAATCTGCTACTGAAATCCCACCTGCTTCTGCAGGTTCACAGGATTTATCTGATACTATTCCTTTAGATATATCTACTCCTGCACGTGGAGCTGCTAGGCCCCCTGCATCCATGTCGATTAAGGCTTTTGACAGGCCTAGCTCTAGTACTCAAATGCTTAGTCTAGCAGAGGATCTTATTTCTTTGATCCGGGGATCGCAACCTCACCCTGACAGGGCCTCTCACCCACCTCCAGAGAAGAGGCCTAGAGCAGAGCCCCCTGAGCCAGTTTCTTCAGATTACTCCTCTGATGATTCAGAAAATACAGACCCTCCAGAGGGCCCTTATTCTCCTTATGAGGACTCTGATGCAGAAGACTCCATTCCTTCTGCCTCTCCTCCTGAGGAATTTTCTTTTGGGGAAACCTTGCATGCTATGAGGGAACAATTTCAATGGCAGGGCCAGGATTTTTCAGACTCTAGGAAAAGGCTTAGGACCTTTTTGCATTTACCACAGCAATAGGCCTTTAGCCATTCCTCCAGTACTTACTGTTGTGGATGATGCATTTAATGATGCTTGTACTGCTCCTGATTCACTTCCTCCTGCCCCTGCTAAGCCCGACAGGTACTACAGGGTTCCGGACACACATTATCATTTGTATAAGGCTCCTTTTGCAGATCCTGAAACTATTTCTCAGGGACCCAAGGCAGTAGCAGCTACCTCTGCCAAAACCCCCTCCCTCTGAAAGGGAATCTAGGGCCTTAGAGAGATGGGGTAAAAAAGTTTACACTTCTGCTACTCTTTCGGCTAGGGCCTTAAACTGTCAATTCCACATGATTCAGTATCAGGAATTTGTTAGATCAGTTAACTAAAAAACTGTCCTCGCCTGAACCATTAGACAAAAAATCTCTTCAGGAAATGGTACATAACATTCAGCAGGTCAGTAATCATTCCTTAAAATGCGGCTCTGATGCACTGGAGGCTTCCTTTAGATCAGCTATGATTGGTACAGTGATCAGAAGGCATGCATGGTTAAAAGAGCAGTCCTTACCAGACCATGTTAAATCAAAGCTTCTAGATGCTCCCATGGATAAGCTCAATTTGTTTGGCTCCCCGGCACAGCAGGTGCTAAAGAAGGTGGAAGAGAAAGCAAAATCTATCCAGACAGTCAAGGATTTCTTGCAGGTCCAGCCTCCAAGGTTTAGTAGGAACTGGCCTTCCAAGAATTGGTCCTTTCCAGACACCACCAGAGCACAGAGAGGCAGGAATAGGCGCCCAAGAGGCAGGGGTCAATCCAGAGGTGCCTACAGGGGACGTCAGTGGCAGCCTAACAACCAGCGAAGTACTGCCACAGATCCAGCCACTACCACTTCCACAGGACAATCACAGTGACTTGGCTCTGAGACCGCCTACCAGGGAACAACTAGAAACACCCTTAGGCGGAAAGCTAGCCTTATTTTCGGAAAACTGGCATCACATCACAGGAGACAAATGGATTTTACAGACAATAGACCAAGGTTACAGGTTTCACTTCCATACTCTACCAAGGAAGAGAGGAATGCCAAACCTACCTCCAAATCAAAAGACAAAAGCTCTAGAACAAATAGACCACTTGATAAGGATGAGAGCTATAGAAAAGGTACCGTCTGTGGAACAAGGGCAAGGATTTTACTTCAGACTTTTCCTGGTGCCAAGAAAAGAAAACCAATGGAGACCTATTCTCGACCTGTCCACTCTAAATACATATCTCATTGTTCCAAAATTCAAAATGCTGACCCTACAGCAGCTTCTGCCCATGCTGGGCAAGGAGTCTTGGCTGGTAACTCTAGATCTCAAGGAGGCATACCTGCACGTCCCCATACGACCAAATTGCAGAAGATACCTCAGATTTCTTGCAGGATCAGAGCATTATCAATTCTCAGCATTGCCCTTTGGCTTATCTACTGCGCCCAGAGTATTCACGAAATGCCTGGCATCAGTAATTGCTCATTGCAGGCTTCAGGGAATTCAAATTTACCCTTACCTGGACGACTGCCTGTTACAAGCGGACAACAAAAACAAATTAGAAAAAGATTTGAAAAAGGTCATTCATCTACTACAAGCCTTGGGATACACAGTCAATATAAAAAAGTCAAGACTGATACCATCCCAAACAATAACTTTCTTGGGTGCAGAACTGGACACATCAAATCAAATGGCATCCCTCACAGCAGAAAAGCAGAAGCACCTTCCTCTCTATTTCATGGCATTAACAACGCAGCACCAGCTAACAGCAAGGAAAGTCCTGCAAGCCCTGGGATGTTCTTCATTCCACATTGCTGCAGTCCTAACTATTGGGTAGTCCGCTGTCCAGTCGGCCCGAATACCAAAGTATATGGCTGACGTCGGTCAGGGCGCATTAGACTGACGTCAGTACGTCAGGGTACTAATGCGCATGACCGACGCCATTTCCTCAGTCTTTTTTGCCGCATGGTCCGATGCAGAAGCAATTTTGCGAGTGCAGGTTGGCGTTCTGAAAGTTTCTGAAGCCAGAGTTTCAGACCGAATCAAAGTTGGCTAAGTACCCCGTTGGGGAATATTTTGGTTTTTTCTTGCCTCAGTATTTAACCGGATGTCAGAAAAAGTGAATAACTGTATTTCTTGTGGGAAACAGATACCTCATAGGGATTACCATACTTTGTGTATACCTTGTTTAGGGCCACAGTCAATATAAAAAAGTCAAGACTGATACCATCCCAAACAATAACTTTCTTGGGTGCAGAACTGGACACATCAAATCAAATGGCATCCCTCACAGCAGAAAAGCAGAAGCACCTTCCTCTCTATTTCATGGCATTAACAACGCAGCACCAGCTAACAGCAAGGAAAGTCCTGCAAGCCCTGGGTTACATGGCATCCTGCATAATATTGATTCCACATGCCAGACTACATATGAGGAAGTTGCAATGGTACCTAAGGAATTTATGGTCTCAGCACAAGCACAGCCTAGAAACCCAAATTCCAATAATTCCATGCCTGAAGCAAGAATTCCAATGGTGGGCTCAGGCCTGTCAATTGAACGAGGGACTGCCCTTCCACAGCCCTCAACCAAGCCAGACTATCACCATGGACGCCTCAGACCTCGGTTGGGGGGCACACATGCTGGACAAGTGCATACAAGGCCTATGGACTCAAGACCAGCTGAACCTACACATAAATCAAAAGGAGATGCTGGCAGTAAAACTGGCAATTCAGACTGTTTCTTCGACAGGGTCAATTGCTGATAAGGACGGACAACACCACAGTTATGTGGTACATCAACAAACAGGGAGGCACACATTCATACCCTCTATGCCGGATGGCAATGGACCTCTGGAATGTGGCCCTGATCTTCCACATTCAGCTACAGGCAATATTTGTACCAGGAAAAGAAAATATACTAGCAGACATCCTAAGCAGAACTACCACGGATGCCCACGAATGGATGCTGCATCCAGACATCTTCAAATCCATTACAAGGAAATGGGGACTACCAGAAATAGACTTATTCGCATCCCCACACAACCACCAATTGAAAAAATTCTGCACAAGGGCATACCACCCACTTGCTTGGAAGGTGGACTCCCTATCTTTCAGTTGGAAAAACCTGATAGCATATGCATTCCCACCTCTTCCTTTGATGCACAAGGTGCTACTGAAGATCAAAGAAGACCGGCCAAGGATCATCCTGATAGCTCCATACTGGCCGAGGCAGCATTGGTACCCATTACTGAGGAGTATGTCTCGGGAACAAATATGGCCTCTGCCCCTAGTTCCCTTACTGCTAACACAGAACAACTTCAAAACCCTGCATCCAAACCTAAAAACGCTGCAGCTAGCTGCCTGGAACATTGCATAAGACAAAATAACCCATATTTATCTCAAAGGGTTAAGGACATTATCTTGGAGGCTCGCAGACCCTCAACAAGGAAAACTTATTCAGCAAAATGGAAAAGATATCTCATTTGGAGTGCAGCAAAAGGAGAAAATGTGTCACTGGTAAACATAGCTAACATCCTGGAATACTTGGCAGAACTTTTCCACAATGGCCTGTCCTATTCCTCCATTAAGATTCATGCATCAGCTATTTCGGCAGAATACAACATGGATCCTCCAGTCTTCTCACATCCTCTACTCAGGCAGTTTCTGAGAGGAATTAAAAATGTAAAACCACCAAGGAAGCCACCATTGCCCGCTTGGGACTTGAACTTTGTGCTAGAAAAAATGACACTCCCTCCTTTTGAGCCAGCAGCAACAGCAGAATTACAGTACTTATCATGGAAAACTGCTTTCCTGCTTGCAATCACTTCAGCAAGAAGGGTTTCTGAATTACAGGCATTAATGGCAGTACAGCCCTTCCTTATCTTCCATCAAGATAGTGTCCATGAGAACTAATCCTACTTTTATGCCAAAGGTGGTCTCCAGGGTATCTCTAAACCAAGCTATCCACCTGCCTACATTCTTCCCCAACCCACAGAACAGGGGAGAAAGGCTATTACATACCTTGGATGTACATAGACAATTGCTACTACCTGGACAGAACCAAGAGCAATAGAAAAACTGACCAGTTACTGGTAGCATATGCAACAGGAATGGAAGGAAAAGCAATTTCAAAACAGACAATCTCTAAGTGGATAGGAAATTGCATTAGATTTTGTTACTCTTACCATGGGAAGACAACTCCAGAAAACATCAGACCTCATTCCACAAGGGCTACAGCCACTACTACAGCTTTTTTACGAGGAGTGGCTACCAAAGACATTTTAGAGGCTGCTACTTGGAGCTCCGTGCATACATTTGCCAAGCATTATAATCTACCCTTATACTCCAGATCCCGAGCAGGTTTTGCCACTGCTGTTTTGCAAGGGATCTTAGGTACACCATAATCTTATTATCTCCTCCCCCAGTTTGGCTATGGTATTCTACCCATTTGTAAGGACTGCAGATGCATCCTTGAAGGACATGGTACAGTTTTGTACCTACCATAAATGTAGATGTCCGAGAGGTATGCATCTGCAGTCAGGATTACCCTCCCTCCTTCCCCTCTGTGGTACTCCTAGGGTATTTGCCCATCATCTAGCTAGCTGGGGGAATCTATTATGGTGTATTTGTTTGTATATATGTACATACATGTTTATTTTTATTTGCTCTCTGTTATTTGGAAGCTTTTACATTTATCCAAATTTAGCCTTCCTAGAGGGCACCTGGCATCTGGGGCAAGAAACTCTGAGGAAAATGGCGTCGGCTGATACCTTTATACCCGAAGAACTGCAGCTATGACGTCGGGTGAAGTGCGACATCAGCCGAGGCCAGACCCAGACTTTGGAATCAAGCCGACCGAAGGGCTGCCTGAGGACAGGACAACCCATTTGTTAGGACTGCAGATGCATACCTCTCGCACATCTACATTTATGGTAGGTACAAAACTGTACTTTCTGCAGCCTTGGCAATTAAGGCTTTAAACTGCCAGTTTCATATGCTTAAATATCAACAGCATGTTATGGGCTTATTTAAACAGAATGATGTTGATTTCTGATTGTGTGGAAAATAAAGAATTACGTGAATTATTGCATTCAGCAGAACAGGTTGGAAAGCATACTTTGCAATGTGGTTTGATTCCTTATGCCTGGTTCAAGGAGCAAAATCTGCCTGATCATGTTGAAGCTAAATTGTCGGATGCCCCCTTCCAGCATGATACTCTGGTAATAAGGCAGAAGAGGTTTTAAATAAAATGGAAGACAAAGCTAGATCTATGCAAACTGTAAAATTTCTTGCAAGTGCAGCCACCCAGGTTCAGTAGGCACTGGCCTACTAAAAATTGGTCTTTTCCTGTGTCCAACAGAGCCAATCAAGGCAAATCCAGGCGCTCAAAATGTTCCAGATACCAATCCCAGGGTTCTTACAGGTCAAAGCAATAGAGTATTCCACCTCCAAATCTGGAGGAAACCAAGCACAACCCTACAGTAAGCAGTTTCACTGACTTCCCTCTACCTTCATGAAGCACTTATCTTTTGGCAGCCCCCTTAGGGGGAAAACAAGCACTTCATGCTCAAAATTGGCAGTTAATTACCCAGTACCAGTGGGTATTAAACATAGTATCCTAGGGGTACAGATTTCATTTCCATACTTTGCCCATTCCAAACGGTTGGTCAGATCTGCCACAAAATCAGTGGGCAGAGGCTCAGAAACACGTTATGTCCCTGATGGATTTGGGGGATATTCAACCAGTACCAGAAAAGGAAAGGACAAGGTTTTTATTCAAGACTTTTCCCAGTACTCAGAAAAGACCATGCCTGGCGTCCAATGCTGGACTTAGCGATTCTGAACTTGTTACTGGACATTCCACAATTCAAAATGCTGACTTTACAACAGCTACTGCCTATACTGGGCAGGAATGCTTGGTTAGTGAGACTAGATTTAAGAGGCATACCTGCATACCCCAATAAGGGAATCATGCAGAAGATACCTCCGCTTCAAGGCAGGTTTTTCTGCATTACCAATTCTCTGCACTGCCCTTTGGCTTATCTACTGCGCCCAGGGTCTTTACAAAATGCCTGGCATCAATAATTGCATTCTGCAGACAAAGAAGCGTTTAAATTTATCCTCATCTGGACGACTGTCTCCTTCAAGCAGAGAAGGACACTCTTCAACATTTGGCATTTGTAAAAAGGCTTCTAACATGCCTAGGGTACACAATAAACGAAAAGAAATCCCAACTGGTACCCTCTCAAATAATTACATTCCTGGGTGCAAGTTTGAATAAAACTGCCCAGATGGCTTACCTTACGCCAGACAAAGGCAACTGACAACATACATCAAACAAGTGGCAACAAAACCCCAGTTATCTGCAAGACAAATTCTGCAGGCTTTGGGGTTCATGGCATCCTGCATTCTACTAATTCCATATGCGAGACTGCATATGAGGAAACTTCAATGGTACCTAAAGTTTATGGAGTCAACATGGTCAGTCTGGAAACCATGATTCCTCTCATTCCCTGCTTACAACAGGAGTTTCTTTGGTGGGCAGACGTATGTCACCAAAACAAGGGTCTGTCATTCCCTCTACCCCCTGCCACCCAAACCCTAACTGCAGACTCAGACTATGCTTGTGGGGCCCACCTGGCAAGGGGATGCTTTCAAGGCAAATGGAGCCCAAAACAAATGCATCTGCATATCCACCAGAAAGAGATGTTAGCTGTTCAGAATGCTCTGACAACCTTCAAGGACTTGCTTCATCCAGGACAACTGATAGACAACACCACGGTTATGTGGTACATAAATAAGCAGGGGGGGGTACACATTCCTTCCCTCTTTGCAGACTAGCCATGGCATTGTGGAACACTGCTTTGACTTACCAAATACATGTTCAAGCTCAATTCCTGCCAGGAAAACAAAATACTCTGGCAGCCCTAAGCAGAAATCTTATGGACCCGCACGAGTGTAAACTAGATCCACAAAATCTTCAGCATGTTAATACAGAAATGGTGGAGCCTAGACATAGATCTATTTGCCTCTCCCCAAAATTATCAGCTGGATAAATACTGCACAAGGACTTATCACAGAAAAGCATGGTAAGTGGATGCCCTATCCTTCAGTTGGAAAAACCTATCAGTCTATGCCTTTCACCCTCTGCCTCTTCTCTCCAAGGTCTTACTAAAGTCAGACAAAAAAACAAAAATGATCCTATTTGCTCCGTACTGGCCTCGCCAGCACTGGTACCCAATTCTAAGGAATATGTCAACTTTCTCCTTGGTACTTGCCTCAAATACCTCCTCTACTGTCTCAGGAGAACAATCAAATTCTGCACACTCCGCTCCAAACTCTGAACCTTGCAGCATGGCTGATAATTTAATTATTCAAACAGCACCTCTCAGTAAATCTGTGATGGATGTCATTTTGGAAGCCAGAAGGCCTAGTACTAGAAAATCTTATGCTGATAAATGGAAGAGATTTTGTGTTTGGAACCAAGCACAAGGAACGGACACAGCAAAGCCGTATATCCCTTAGATTTTACAATATTTGCCTGAGATGTGTGACAAGGGCCTATCTTTTTCAATAAAAATCCATGCCTCTGCCATCTCTGCTCATTACAACACGGAGCCTCCCCTCTTTTTCTCATCCTCTACTTAAACAGTATCTTAGAGGGGCCAAAAATTTAAGGCCTCCCAGAAGATCACCAACTCCTGCATGGGACCTCAATTTTGTGCTGTAAAAACTCACCCTGCCTACATTTGAGCCAGCAGCTACTGAGGATATAACATTTTTATCTTGGAAAACAGCTTTCCTCTTGGCCGTCACTTCAGCAAGAAGGGTTTCAGAACTGCAGGCTCTCATGGCTGTGGAGCCTTTTATTACATTTTACCCGGACAAGGTGTCCCTCAGACCAATCCTTTTTATGCTTAAGGTGGTATCCAGTGTGTCCCTTAACCAAACAATTCACCTGCCAACATTTTACCCAAATCCTCAGAACAAGGGGGAGCGGGTTCTGCATTCATTGGATGTACACAGACAACTAAGATTCTACTTAAACAGGACGAAATCTTTAAGAAAGTCTTAACTACTGGTGGCATTTGCTGTAGGATCAGATGGGAAGGCTATATCAAAGCGGACTGTTTCTAAGTGGATAAGCCCACTGCATTTGTTTCTGCTACTTGCACCATGGTGAACCTGTGCCTAAGGGGATCAGGTCACATTCCACCACGGCTGCCTCTGCCTCAGCAGCTTTTCTCAGAGGGGTTCCTTCCGAAGACATTCTAGAAGCTGCTACTTGGAGCTCTGTTCATACAATCACAAAGCATTATAATTTGCCTCTTCTCCAAATCCAGGGCAGGCTTTGCCACTGCAGTTCTGCAGGGCCTTATAGCTGGATCCTAATGCTATTTAGTTCCATCCTCCCATCCATAGCTTTGGGATTCTACCCAAATGTAATGACTGCAGCCGTGAAACATGCAGAACATAGTACAGTTGTGTACACTTACCATAAATGTAGATGGTAGTGTATTCACTGTTGCATTCTGGGTTACCAACCTGCCATCCACCTTTCTATAACTTCTTTCCTTCACTATATTCTAAAGCCTTTGTGGTGTATTTGCTTGTAGATTAAGGTAAAATGTTGCTAAAAATTTGCTCCCCATTTGGGGGGCACCTGACATCTGGGGCAAGAAAAACTGAGTAAAATCGCGTTGGCTGCATGTTTTATACCCCTGACGTCATGGAAGAGGAGACTGCAACCGACGCAGGACCCAAGACTTTGTTATTCAGGCCGACTGAGGGCAGCCTGCCAGCAGATTGCCGACTGAGGGCAGCCTGCCAGCAGATTGCCGACTGGGGGCAGCCTGCCAGCAGATTGCCGACTGGGGGCAGCCTGCCAGCAGATTGCCGACTGGGGGCAGCCTGCCAGCAGATTGCCGACTGGGGGCAGCCTGCCAGCAGATTGCCGACTGGGGGCAGCCTGCCAGCAGATTGCCGACTGGGGGCAGCCTGCCAGCAGATTGCCGACTGGGGGCAGCCTGCCAGCAGATTGCCGACTGGGGGCAGCCTGCCAGCAGATTGCCGACTGGGGGGCAGCCTGCCAGCAGATTGCCGACTTGGGGGCAGCCTGCCAGCAGATTGCCGACTTGGGGGCAGCCTGCCAGCAGATTGCCGACTTGGGGGCAGCCTGCCAGCAGCTTGCCGACTTGGGGGCAGCCTGCCAGCAGCTTGCCGACTTGGGGGCAGCCTGCCAGCAGCTTGCCGACTTGGGGGCAGCCTGCCAGCAGCTTGCCGACTTGGGGGCAGCCTGCCAGCAGCTTGCCGACTTGGGGGCAGCCTGCCAGCAGCTTGCCGACTTGGGGGCAGCCTGCCAGCAGCTTGGCGACTTGGGGGCAGCCTGCCAGCAGCTTGCCGTCTTGGGGGCAGCCTGCCAGCAGCTTGCCGACTTGGGGCAGCCTGCCAGCAGCTTGCCGACTTGGGGGCAGCCTGCCAGCAGCTTGCCGACTTGGGGGCAGCCTGCCAGCAGCTTGCCGACTTGGGGGCAGCCTGCCAGCAGCTTGCCGACTTGGGGGCAGCCTGCCAGCAGCTTGCCGACTTGGGGGCAGCCTGCCAGCAGCTTGCCGACTTGGGGGCAGCCTGCCAGCAGCTTGCCGACTTGGGGGCAGCCTGCCAGCAGCTTGCCGACTTGGGCGCGGCGTGCCAGCAGCCTGCCGACTTGGGGCAGCCTGCCAGCAGCTTGCCGACTTGGGGCAGCCTGCCAGCAGCTTGTCGACTGGGGCAGCCTGCCAGCAGCTTGCCGACTTGGGGCAGCCTGCCAGCAGCTTGTCGACTTGGGGCAGCCTGCCAGCAGCTTGCCGACTTGGGGCAGCCTGCCAGCAGCTTGCCGACTTGGGGCAGCCTGCCAGCAGCTTGCCGACTTGGGGCAGCCTGCCAGCAGCTTGTCGACTTTGGGGCAGCCTGCCAGCAGCTTGTCGACTTGGGGCAGCCTGCCAGCAGCTTGCCGACTTGGGGGCAGCCTGCCAGCAGCTTGCCGACTTGGGGGCAGCCTGCCAGCAGCTTGCCGACTTGGGGGCAGCCTGCCAGCAGCTTGCCGACTTGGGGGCAGCCTGCCAGCAGCTTGCCGACTTGGGGGCAACAGTGAATACACTCTAACATCTACATTTATGGTAAGTGTACACAACTGTACTTTGCCTCTTGTATGTGGGACAGTACATGGTTGCCCTGGACCCAAGGAATGCCTTCCTTTAAGTACCTACATCCAGGTAGATGGATGTATGTTTTGGTTTTATGGAGAGACTTTCCATTACCCATGTAGCTTCTTGCACTTTGGTTTGCATGTTGCTGCTAGGATACTTACAAAATGCCTCCCTAAATTGACATACTAATTCGGGTTGACTAGGTGGCTACAACTGGCTCCCTGTTTGTGAGTAGCAGTGTTCTGTCGCTTTCCTTTTTTTTCCCTTTAGTTCTAACCATTTTTATATGTGCAGTGCTGTAAAAAATTTTAGGGAGGTGGGGAGCAAAAACTCTGAGGTGTTAAGGTGGAGTTCCGAGAATTATGAGAAGGAGCGGAGTCCAAGCACTGGAATCACAGAATCTGAGTCTGTGCCCAGGTGAGTCTGACAACCCACGTGTTGACCAAGATAAAAATGAGAACATGATTTTGTCGTTATGGGAAGTACATAACTTTTGTTTATACAATTTCTTAAATCTTGTTGGCATGCTTGTTGCAGGTGTGACCTGTAAGTGTTGGACTCAAAGGCCGCGTGCTTTAGAGATGCAATAGCATGCTGGTGCGAAGTGCATCAATCTACTGCTTTGACCTTCAACTCAGACGTTACAGGGAAATCTGTACATGTGTGTGGTTTTGTTTTAAGCTGGATAATGTTAAGTTGTCAATCTCGCCTTCATTCTTGCTGGATGGGTTCGGAGCCGATCCTCGGCTCCGACTCTGCACTTGCTAAGCTCGAGAGTCACTTTTACCAGCTCGAGGCAGCCCCAATGATGCAAGGCGGTATATACCCAGATCTCGTTTGCCGCTTCGCTGATGAGGTAATCCTTTTACCAGCTCCTGGTAAGTGTTTATTATTATACATTTAGTCACCCCATTCCTTAAAATTCTCTCCAATAGTTTTCTATTATTGTTAAAGATACTTGTAAGGGTTTTTCTGCCTAAGTTTACTTTCCCTAGTTTACTTTTTTAGTCAGGCCTTCACCCCCCCCGGTTAGGGTGTGTGTGAATTTAGCTATTCTACCTTAACTTTAATTGTTCTGATTCAGGACTGTGTGTGTGTTTTGTGTTTGGAATACAACTATGTCCAAAGAGCAGAGGGTCTCAGGCTTCAAGAAGTGTGACTCGTGCTGTCAGAAGATGTCTCTTGACAGACGGTCACACTTCTTGTATATACTGCCTGGGACCTCTCCACCTGCAGGACTCCTGTGCAATTTGTCACTCTTTTAGCCAGAGAGTCTTGCAGGAAAGGAGAAATAAACTTATATTAAGAGGACTTCTTAAACTGGAGGGCTCCCCGGCAAAATCGGCTCCGGGTAAGCCCTCTAAGACTACCAAGGCCCAGGTTTCTGTTCCTAAGCCGTCTGCCTTGGCTCTGACTCCGGAGTCGAGATCGGCTCCGGCTGGAGCCGATCTTAGCTTGGAAAAATCTTCGGCACCGATGGCTATCTGTGCCGATACTTTGACGGTCACTTTGGTGTCTGCTCCGACTGGCTCCGACATCCATGTGGCTCGGGCTTCGGTGTCGGCGCCGACCGACACCATATTTTCCTTGCCTGTATCTGCTCCGGCTGGAGCCGATACAGCTATACCTACACTCTGAGCCGAAAAGTTATCGGCTCCGTCTGGATCAGTGGTTTCTTCGGCTCCGATGGTTCCTTCGAGGAAGAGGTCCAGGTCTCCCTCTTTGGAACCGATACTGTCGGCTCCGGCCTCACCTCTTCTTTCGGAGCGGAGCCATCGGAGCCGATCTAGGCCTTCCAGGTTGTCAGACCATGATTTAGAGAGGGTGGTAAGCAGATTGTTAAAATCACAGGCACTAGCCCAAATGCTTCATAGTCCGTCTCAACAGGCGACTTAGTCCACACCCTCTTCAAGTTCCTCCTTCGACTCTACCCCAGAGTTTGGAGCTGGAGTCTACGGGAATAGTTACTGCTATGGCTGAAGGGCAGATACCCCCCTTCTGCGCCTTCAGCATCTACTCTTATCTCCTCCTCGAGACCTTCCTTGGAGGGATTCGGTGGCCGGGCTTCCCTGGTCTGCTCCAAGGGGGTGAGTGGCATCGGACCCTTGTCCGACCCCACTCTTCCCCTTGGGGCTTCGGCCTTGGTGAGCTCGGCTCCGACATCTGCCTCTGAGCCTTCCCTTTCGGTGGGCCTGGGAATCCCAGTTTCTTCGGAACGGGTTCTCTCAGATCTCCCTGGGAGGGCAGCCTTCGAGTTGATGAGGAGTGTGCTGGCCCCTGGGCTCAGTCAGCAGTCTATTCCTTTAGCTCCTCCCTCTACGGTGCCTGTTAATATCTCTTCCCACTCTCTTGCTCCCAGACAGAGAGATCCACCGCCTCAGGTTTCCCCACTGGGAGGAACCCCCTCTTCCGATGATTCTCCTGATCCGTCAGGAGATCCTCCGAGCAAGAGGACTTGTAAGAGGAAGCACCTGGACTCCCCTGAGTCTACTACTTCGGATACTGACTTAGATGAGTCAGAGGGGTTCCCATGATCCCCCTCTGAGGATGTCTCTTTTTCAGACATCCTAGAACTCCTAAAACAGAGGGGAAACTGGCTCTCCATAAACCCCTCCGAGGATGAGTCGTTATACCTTGAGGCGTTCAGATCTCGACCCTCCACCTCCTGGGTGTCTCCGCCTTTTGACCCCCTCATGGAGGTAATAGCTCAGAAGGCGTGGGCAGCTCCTGATTCCGTAGAACCAGTTCCCAGGAGGACTTCTAAATTTATTACAGCCCCTTCTGAAAAGCAATTCCTTACAAAAGGTGTCCCTGTTGATGCCATGGTGGTGGCGGCCGCCACTAAGAAGGAACTTGCAGATCCTTCCGTACCAGTCCATCCTCCTAACAAAGATTCTAGGACCATGGACAGGTATGGTAAGCGGATGTTTTCCTCAGCGACCTTTACTATGCATTCACTGAATTACTTATGTAACTTCACCAGACTTCAAAGGGACATCCTTAAAGAATTAGGTGAAGTAGTACAGGATCCTACAGCTTCAGGGGCTCAGGATAAGATTGCTTCTCAGCTAGGAATCCTTAACTCCATAGCCAACTCCTCCATGCGGCTGATTTCGTATGCAGCAGATGGAGCGTGTAGAGCTGCAGGGACAGGAGTGGCTCTTAGGCGTCAATCCTGGATGCGGCTCTGTAATTTTGCAGATCCCTTTAAGGCGTCCTTCACAAACTCTCCCTTCGATGGAGCAACTTTGTTTGGTCCTCATGTGAAGGATACGTTGACCAGGTGTGAGCAAGACTCTCTGCCGTAGGGGTCCGTTTTTCCACCCCTTCTAGGCCTTACCCTAAAGGACAGAAGGGCGGAAAGATGTGGTTCCGTAAATCTCAGGGAGTCACGCCGGATGCACGTGGTCAGTTTACTCCTAGAGGCAGAGGGGGTAATAATAAGACGCCGCCCTAGAGGCAGAGGGGGTCCACAAAACTCGGGAAGCAGAGAGCCTCTCTGACAAGCCCTTCCAGCATCCCTGAGGTGTTGCCCGACTGTCCATCCTTGGAGGCAGTCGGGGGAAGATTATCGCTGTACCCAGAAGCCTGGCTTTCCCTTTCACAAGACAAATGGGTACAGTCTATCATATCCGAGGGTTACAAGATTCCTTTCGAGGAAAGTCCCTTCACTCACAAAAATTCCCTTCCAGATGTTCCACCCGGTCTAAGGGAAATCGCAAAAGTAGAAGTTTCAAAGCTTCTACGAAAAAGGGCCATTCAGCCAGTTCCAACAGACCATTCAGAGCCCGGAATCTACTCAAGGTTCTTTTTGGTTCCCAAAAAGACGGGAGATTGGAGACCAATATTGGACCTCAGCAGACTCAAGTCCGTGAAAAGGACAAGATTTCGGATGGTCACACTTCAATCGATTTTGCCCTTTCTGGGCAAAGACAACTGAATGTGCTCAATAGACCTTCAGGATGCTTACTATATCACATAAAAATCCACAGATGCTCCAGAAGGCTTATCCGCTTTCGGCTGGGGTCCAGTCATTACCAATTCAGAGCCCTGCCCTTTGGTCTCACTACAGCCCCCAGAGTGTTCACCAAATGTATGGCAGTGGTCACGGCTCACCTGAGACTTCAAGGATTCCAGGTGATGTCCTTCAAGAATGCAACTGCAGTCATAACATATGGGTTGTCCTGCCTCAGGCAGCCCTCGGTCGGCCGGATTCCAAAGTCTGGGTCTGACGTCGGCTGATGTCGCATTTCTCTCCGTCAGAGCGGCAGGAGTACATAAGCATCAGCAGACGCCATCTTCAGTCTTTCTTGCCGCGCGGTGCCTGAAGCAGAAGCAGTTCGCAAGTGCTGGTCGGTCAGCTCCTGTATTCTTCGATCGAAGTCATCAAAAAAGCTAAGTACCCCGTTGGGGACCTTTTCTTGCTTCAGCCGATGTCAGAAATTACTGAAAGTTAATAACTGTTTGTCTTGTGGTAAACAAGTACCTCATAAGGATTTCCATTCTTACTGCCTTCCTTGCCTTGGCCCAGACCACGACGTCTCTGCCTGTGCCGCCTGTGTTCACTTCAATAAGCGCACTCTCAGGCGCCGGGCGGAGTTTGCTGAAGAATTTTTCGGCGAAAAATACGATTACAAGATGCCGTCGGAATTACTGACATCGCAGACTCCTAAAAAACGTAAAGACCGGGACCGCCATCCTCGGCCCGCGTCTTCCACAGACTCCACGCCAAAACCTACCGCGAGTGCTCCGGTTCCCTCTGAGCCTACTCCTGAGACACAAATCATGAATATGGCAGCAGACTTAATCTCCATGATCAGACGTTCACAGGCCCATCCTGAGAGAGGATCCCAGCCTCCTCCTGATAAGAGGCCCAGGGTTGAGCCCACTGACCCTCTCCCTTCACTTGAAGATTCTGAGGCCTCTGGCCAATCCAATAGCCAGGAAGAGCCTTTCCAGGCTTACGAGGATTCAGATGCAGAGGACTCCATCCCCTCAGCCTCCCCTCCTGAGGATATTTCCTTTGGGGGAAGTTCTGCATTCCATGAACATTTTAAGTGGCAAGGCCAGGAATTTTCAGATTCCAGAAAGCGCCTTCGTACCTTCCTTAAAAAGCCCCAGCACAGGCCCTTAGCTATACCTCCTGTGCTTGATGTTTTGGATGATTTATACTCTGACTCCAGTGTTACTCCTGATACTCTCCCTCCTGCTCCTGCCAAGCCGGACAGATACTATAGAGTTCCTGAAACACATTCTCATTTTTTTAGGGCCCATGCTGTTGATTTAGAAACTATTTCACAGGGGCCGAAAGGGGTTTCAGCTACCGCCTCCAAAAATCCTTTGCCTTCCAACAGGGAAGCTAGGTCATTAGAGAGATGGGGGAAGAAGGTTTACACCTCCACTACTTTATCTGAGAGCTCTCAATTGTCTCTTTCATATGTTTCAATATCAGGATTTCCTGTTAGATGATTTACAGAAAACTTTGGCCTCTCCTGATCCATTAGATAAGAAGTCTTTGCAGGAGGCTGTACACAACTCTCAGCAAGTTAGCAATCACTTCCTTCAGTGTGGATATGATGCATTGGAAGCTTCATGTAGGGCAGCTATGACAGGGGCGGTCATTCGCAGACATGCATGGTTAAAAGAACAACCTCTACCAGATCATGTTAAGGCAAAACTTCTTGATGCACCCTTGGAAAAGAACAAGCTTTTTGGTGCTAATGCTAAAGATGTATTAAAGACCATTGAGGAAAAAGCAAAGTCAGTTCAGACAGTCAAAGATTTCCTCCAGGTTCAGCCACCCAGATTCAGCAGGAATTGGCCTTCAAAAAACTGGTCCTTTCCTAATACTGAAAGATTTCAAAAGGGCAAAAGCAGGCGTGACCGAGGAAGAGGACAATACAGAGGTTCCTACAGGGGATGACGATGGCAACCAGCAAACCAAAGAAGTGACACAGGGGCTTCTCCTGCCCCACAGGGACAATCCCAATGACTTTCCTCTACTTCCGCTAACCAAAGAGCAAACAGAAGCTCCCTTGGGCGGAAAATTATCTCTGTTTTCAGACAGTTGGCACAGATTGACAAAGGACAAATGGATTTTGGACATTATAGACCAAGGCTACAGGTTCCACTTTCATACCTTACCAGGGAAACAAGGCATGCCAAACCTACCGCAAAACCAGAGGGCAGAGGCTTTCAAGCAAATTTCTCTGCTTGTTCAGATCAATGCAATAGAAGAAGTTCCACAACAAGAACAAGGCCAGGGGTTTTACTCAAGACTGTTCCTTGTTCCAAGAAAAGAAACACAATGGAGACCAATACTGGATTTGTCCGCATTAAACACCTTTCTCATAGTACCAAAGTTCAAAATGCTGACCTTACAGCAACTCCTTCCCACGCTGGGCAAGGGGTCTTGGCTGATTACTCTGGACCTCAAGGAGGCATACCTGCATGTCCCTATCAGACACAGCTGCAGAAGATACCTCAGATTTCTTGCAGGGCCAGAGCATTATCAATTCTCAGCATTGCCATTTGGCTTATCTACTGCGCCCAGAGTGTTTACAAAATGCCTGGCTTCAGTAATTGCTCATTGCAGGCTCCATGGGGATTCAAATTTACCCGTACCTGGACGACTGCCTCATACAAGCGGACGACAAACTGATTTTGACAAAAAACTTGGATTATGTCATTCAATTGCTACAAGCTCTGGGATACACAGTCAACTTCCAAAAGTCAAGACTGCAGCCATCCCAGCAAATTACTTTCTTAGGAGCCAATCTAGACAACCTCTCAAATGGCATACCTGACAGAAGACAAGCAAAAGAAGTTAACTCATTATTTCCAAGGTTTGGCAAAGCTCACCGAGATGACTGCAAGGAGATTCCTACAGGCCCTGGGTTACATGGCATCATGCATTCTCCTGGTTCCATTAGCAAGACTACACATGAGAAAGCTTCAATGGTACCTAAAAAGTTTATGGTCTCGACGCAGCAACAACCTAGAGACAGCCATACCGCTTATTCCATGCCTACAAAAGGAATTCCTATGGTGGGCCTGGGTAAGCCAGGCAAACACAGGTATGTCATTCAAAAAACCACAAATAACACAAACAATGACCACAGACGCGCCAGACCTTGGATGGGGGGCGCACATGGAGGGGCAGATGTATTCAAGGACAATGGTCTCCAAAGGAAACACATCTGCGTATCAACCAAAAAGAAATGCTGGCAGTCGTGCATGCCATCGAGGCCTTCCGACAACAACTTCTAATACGGACAGACAACACCACTGTCATGTGGTACATAAACAAGCGGGGGGGCACCCATTCTTACCCCCTTTGCAGACTGACAATGAATCTTTGGGAAAAATCACTGAGCTTAAACATACAGTTGCAATCCCAGTTTGTTCCAGGCAAAGACAATGTGTTGGCGGACAGCCTAAGCAGGAATTTCCTAGACCCCCATGAGTGGAGGTTACATCCAGAAATCTTCATAAGGCTCACCTCGACATGGGACAGACCAGAAGTAGACCTATTTGCCTCCCACCTCAATCATCAGCTACAAAAGGTCTGTTCAAGGACATATCATCCACAAGCATGGAAAACAGATGCTCTCTCATTCAACTGGAACTTCCTAAAGATTTATGCATTCCCACCTCTGCCACTGATGACCACAGTACTACTAAAGATCAAAGCAGAGAAGCCAAAAGGGATCTTAATAGCTCCAGACTGGCCAAGACAACACTGGTATCCACTACTACGGAGCATATGCCACAACAGAAAATGGGCCCTTCCCCAATGGCCCCATCTTTTGACTCAAAACAACTTCAGGACAGTACATCCCAACATTCAGACGCTCCAGCTAACAGCTTGGGAGATTCCATGAATAACCTCAATCTATCTCTCTCCAAGGAAGTTCAGCGGATATTAACAGAAGCCCGCAGACCATCCACCAGAAAGGTTTATTCAGCAAAATGGAAGAGCTTCAGCATTTGGAATACCAGCAAGGGTCATGATGCATCATCATTGAACATCCCACTCATCCTGGAATACTTGGCAGATATGCTACAGAATGGACTCTCATATTCTTCTATAAAAATACATGCTTCAGCTATTTCAGCTAGATACAACACTGATCCACCTGTGTTCTCACATCCTTTGTTAAGGCAATTTCTTAGAGGAATCAAGAATATCAAGCCAAGAAAGGCCCCAGTACCAGCTTGGGACCTCAACTTTGTCTTAGAAAAACTGACTCTACCCCCCTTTGAGCCAGCAGCTTCTGTGGACTTACAATTCCTCTCATGGAAGACAGCTTTCCTGTTGGCAATTACCTCAGCAAGAAGGGTTTCGGAACTACAGGCCCTAATGGCAATACCACTGTTCATTACCTTTCATAGAGACAGGGTCTCCTTACGAACCAACCCTAGCTTTCTGCCAAAAGTGGTATCTAGGGTTTTTTTGAATCAAGCAATTCACCTGCCTACTTTCTTTCCCAATCCCGAGAACAAAGGGGAAAGACTGTTGCATACCTTGGACATTCACAGACAACTTCGCTACTACCTGGACAGAACCAAGGCCAATAGGAAGTCTGATCAGCTTTTTGTAGCTTACGCCCCTGGAGTACAAGGAAAAGCAATTTCCAAACAGACTATCTCAAAATGGATTGGACATTGCATCAGATTGTTATTCCTTCCATGGAAAGAGTGTACCAGCCAATATCAGACCACACTCTGCTGTAGAGGTGGCTGTAGCTCTGGTATTCTTAAGAGGGGTGCCTACAAAAGACATTCTAGAAGCTGCTACATGGAGCTCCGTGCATACATTCTCCAAACACTACAACCTTCCTTTATATTCAAGATCCAGAGCAGGCTTTGCTTCGGCAGTCCTGCAGGGATTGATAGCTACACCATCCTTTTCTTAGTGCTTTCCACCTCCCCCAGCTAAGCTATGGTATTCAACCCATATGATGTCCTTCAAGGAGGCATCTGCAGTCCTAACAAATGGGTTGTCCTGCCTCAGGCAGCCCTTCGGTCGTGATCCTGACTGCAGATGCATACCTCTCTGACATCTACATTTATGGTAGGTACAAAACTGTACTTTATGACTGCAGTTGCATTCTTGAAGGACATAGTACAGTTTTGTACCTACCATAAGTGTAGATGTCCGATAGATATGCAACTGCAGTTGGGTTTTCCCTCCCTCCCTCCCCTCTATTCCTTGGGTCCACTCCTCTCCCTGTTATCCTAGCTGGGGATATCTGTTATGGTGCATCTGTTTATTGCTTATTTGTCTGGAAACCTTTTTGTCTTCCAAATTGATTACAGCCTTCCTTGGAGGGCACCTGGCATCTGGGGCAAGAAACACTGAAGAAGATGGCGTCGGCTGATGCTTATGTACTCCTGCCGCTCTGACTTTGGAGAGAAATGCGACATCAGCCGACGTCGGACCCAGACTTTGGAATCCGGCCGACCGAGGGCTGCCTGAGGCAGGACAAACCCATATGTTATGACTGCAGTTGCATATCTATCGGACATCTACATTTATGGTAGGTACAAAACTGTACTTTTCCGTATCTCGACGACTGGCTCCTCTCAGCCACCACCAGGTATCAACTTCTCCAAGCCAGAGATTATACCCCAAATCTCTGCACTCATTTAGGAATTTCTATCAACTACGAAAAATCCTCCTTATTGCCCTGCCAATCTATTACTTTTATAGGCGCAAATTTAGACACTGTCCGGATGTCAGCAAACCTTACAAGCAACAGAATCCTAGACATCCAAAACCATGTGCGGATCATCCTTGCCAGCAAAAAGGTGCAAGCCATACTAGTCCTAAAGGTATTGGGCCTCATGGCAGCTGCCATTACTCTTCTCCCTTTGGCCCGCTTTTACATGCGTCTCCTTCAATGGATGTTGTTCACCCAATGGTCTTACCAACAACTCCCCATGCGTCATCAAATTCTGGTGACACAAACTTGCAAAAACCATCTATCCTGGTGGATTTCTTTTCCCCAGGTTCATCAGGGCAGACCCTTTGTTGCCCCGGCCCCGGTAGCCACAGTCACTACGGACGCCTCCCTGATCGGGTGGGGGGGTCATTATCAGGGCAGGATGGTTCATGGGACGTGGCAACCGTTCGAATATCACCTGCACATAAATGTCCTAGAGATGAGAGCAGTGCTTTTAACGTTGCAAGCCCTCAACGACACTCTTCCCTTGGGAACAGTTGCAGTTCACACGGACAATATGTCCGTAGTGTGGTATATCAACAAACGGGGCGGAACCAAGTCCTACCCCCTTGTGTCGAGAAGCTCTCAGACTTTGGCAATGGGCGATCTCCTCTCATCGGTTTCTGGTAGCAACGCATATCCCTGGGAAAACCAACATTTTAGCGGACAGATTGAGCAGAGCTATTCTCATGCCTCACGAGTGGTCTCTCAAGCAATCTATAGTGGAGATTTTTCAAGAATGGGGCCGCCCATGTTGCGATCTTTTTGCTACTCCCCAAAACAGCAAATGCCCGGACTTCTTCTCTCTTCCCACTTCCAGGCCATCCCCCCAGAGATGCTCTTACCCAAGATTGGCCCCAGGGACTTCTTTATGCCTTTCCCTCTTTCCTTTGATACCACAAGTACTCCAGAAAGCTACCATTTTGAGAGCCAAAATGATTCTCGTTGCCCCGTATTGGCCTCGACAAATTTGGTTTCCGTTCCTCCGTCACCTTGGCGCAGCCGTGGCATCTCGACCCAGTGCCAGATCTCCTGATCCACCAATCGGGTCAGCTGCATCGGTCCATTCCTTCTCTCAACCTCACAGCTTGGTTGCTCCACTTCCTTCCTTAGCCAGGCTTCCTATGGTCTCTAACCCTGTTAGGGATATCATAGTGGCTTCTCTTAAATCCTCTACTAGAAGGATTTACACTAGCAAGTGGAAACGTTTCTCCCTTTGGGCGAAATCAAGGAATATAGATCCTTTTACTGCCCCTGTTCATACAGTTTTGGATTTTTTAGCGGAAATCCTTAAATCGGGTTCTTCAGCTTCCACTGTCAAAGTTCAGTTAGCTGTGATCTCGAACTTTCATGTCGGTTTTGCAGACCATAACATTGTCCCACAGGCTTTGTAAAGCTTTTCTAAGAGGAGTTTTTCTCCTTAATCCTCCTGTCAGGAGTCCTCCTCAATGGGACCTAAATCTAGTGCTGACATCCTTAATTCTTCCTCCCTTCGAGCCAGCTGTTTCATGTTCTCTAAAGTTTCTTTCTTGGAAGACACTCTTCCTTGTCGCTATTACCTCGGCTAGGAGAGTTTCAGAACTGCATGCCCTTCCTGTTCGTCCCCCATATTTGGTCTTCCACAAGGACAGAGTATCCTTGAGAACTAATCCTTCCTTTTTGCCCAAGGTTGCTTCAAAAACAAATTTAAACCAATCTATTGATCTCCCCGTATTTTTCCCCAATTACTCCAACAGATCAGAACAAAAATTACATTATCTTGATGTTCACCGCCAACTCTGATATTATTTGGACAGAACAAAACAATTCAGAAAGTCTGATCAGCTCTTTCTTTCTTATGCTGAGAATAAGAAAGGCCTTCCTGTTTCCAAAGTGAGCTTGTCTAGATGGCTCTCTTCCACCATTTCCGAAATCTATCAACTTAGGGGCAAACAGCTGTGCTTAAAACCAAAGGCACATTCCACCAGAAGCTTAGCCACTTCCACAGCTTTTCAGGCTAGACTTCCCTTAGATACTATTTGTGCAGCAGCCACTTGGGCCACTCCTCATACCTTTGTTTCTCATTACAAATTGGATTTGGCCTCCAGGGATAGAGCCAGTTTTGGTTCTACGGTTCTCGAGAGTCTGTTCCATTGAGCCACCCAGGATAGAGGTGCTAGGGACGCGGTCCCATCCAGCAAGTATGAAGGCTCGATTGACAACTTAACATTTAGAAGTTATGTACCTACCATAACGTTCCATGTTAGTTGTCTTCTCTCGCCTTCTTTTTTGCGACCCTCCCTCCTGCCCTCTTGCCTGGACAGACTTTGATCTCCCTTGTCAGGAAGATTGCTTCTTTGGGCACCAGTTAATTATCTGGGTTCCCATTATAGCCCTTTTGTTTAGGCTAATTGCTCTTCTTTCCTTAGTGGAAAGTTTTTTGTGCTAGGTGTTTTCCCTATGTTTTCCCTATGTTTTCCCTATAAGTACCAAACGAGAGCTGGGTATAATACCGCCTTGCATCATGGGATATGGGGCTGCCTCGAGCTGGTAAAAGTGACTCTCGAGCTCAGCAAGTGCCGAGTCTGAGCCGAGGATCGGCTCCGAACCCATCCAGCAAGAAAGAAGGCGAGAGAAGACAACTAACATGGAACGTTATGGTAGGTACATAACTTCTAATTCTGTTACTTGTCATAATACAGCTGGCTGTTGTTCATTTTTTTTTATTGCTTTTGGGGAGATGCCCATTGGATTGTTATGTGCTTTGACTGTAGCATAACCAGCTATCTGTCCACTACACTGTGTATTCTGCCTTTGTTTTCATAGCTTCATAGGTTAGTACTAAGCTAATTGCCCTTGCGAGCCATTTTAAGCCTAGCCAATTATCCCTTGTGAGACTCAAACCCTGCACTTTGTGTTTGTAAGGCAAACACCTTAACTATTAGGCCACCCTCCCAACCCTACTTTGTCGAAGTGAATTTTTATGTGGACATAAATTGGGAATTAAAATGTCCCCGGAGGATGTGAAGTCTAGACAGCATTTTAATTTGCTTCAAAGTATTTTACTAATGTGAGACTTTTTTCCTAGGTAAGGGAGAGAAACTTGGTGAAATTGAAAGAATACAGCATTTCATGAGTCAAATAAAATCTGAAGAACTGAAGCCTCTTCACAAGCTGCTTTATGGCAGACCAGGAACAGTAAGTGTTTAAAAATTGCTGCAGATATCTTTGGTCAATTTTGCAACCACATTTATTGTGCTATTGGAAATGCAAAGTTGATGTCCTTCTATTTTTATGTTGCAGTATTCAACATGTGGGTTTACTTCTCTTGCTTTCCAAACGCCTGGCCAGTATATAAAAGTTTTCAGCCACTGTATGGTGCGGGGGAACGTCTGACGTAGCTCAAGGTATGTGGGCCGTAAAAGTGATGTCTGCATGCACCAGCTCCCGAACTTCTCAGCCGCCACTCGAACGCCAGGTGTTCCTGCCTTCAGGGCTGACTGATTCGAGAAATCAGAAAAGTGCCCCATTGGGGAACCATTCAGTCCTTTTCTTTCATGTAATGCCTGTTTGTCATGCTTGTCCTTTCTGGATAAGTGCGGCCATCTGATGCCTCACAAGGATGCCCATGATCAGTGTCTATTGTTTGGGGCCGTCACACAATTACATGGCCTGCTCCATTTGTCAGGTGTTTGTGCACAAAACTTTGTGCAGCCATCTGCACATGCTTAACTTGTATTTAGAGAATCAAAGGCTTAAACAAATAGCTTTAGGGATGGAGAGTTCCTCCGATGTACCTATTGAACTGCCAAAAAAGAAACCAAAGACTGTAAGGCCTACCACTACAGCTGCACCTTTTGCGTCCAACCCTCAGCCTGTGGCAGACATCGGCCTGGTAGAGGAATCATACTCTGCCGCCTCAGGCAGGTACCTTCACGAAAGCCGTACATTCCCAGGCGGAGAGCATGTCTGTAGAGGCTTTACTGATGTCTGTTTCAGACACCAGGGCGAACCACTGATTTCAGTAGGTCCGTTGGATCCCTCCGGTTCCATAGTCTCCAGACTCCAGGTAATCCTCCTTACAGACGCCTTTCAGGCCTCTTAAAAATCTAAAAGGATGCATATCTATTCCTACAGAAAGCCTGCCAGTTGGGCATGCTCTTAGTCAATCTGTTTAATTCCTTCATAGCCTTGTGTCCTGTCTCTGCAGGGACTGGTAACATCTCACCTCCAGTTCAGAGTCTAAGGCCTCAAACCACTGAACCAACCAGGAGGGAAGTGGAAAATCTTCCTTTGGTGAGCACAGACCTGCCACCAAAACAAGGGACTACCAATCACTCTACCCCCTGCCGCCCAAACCCTAACAGATGCATCAGACTATGCATGGAAGGTATGGCTTCCCATTATGGGGGCACCTGTCATCTGGGGCAAGAAAAAGTGATGTAATGGCATTGGCTGCATGTTTTATACCCCTGACTACCTGACATCATGGAAGATGAGGTAGCAACTGACGCAGGACCCAAGACTTTGATAACCAGGCCGACTGAGGGCTACTGCAAGCAGATAACAGAAATGTGATGACTGCAACAGTGAATACACTAACATCCAAATTTATGGTAAGTGTACACAACTGTACTTTTTGTGCCTTGTTCAATGCCCAAGCTATTCGTCATACGGCTGTTTTTGTTGCTAAATTCTTTCGCTCTTGTTCTCAGTCTTCCGAAATGGCTTCGATAAGCCAGACTACCAATCTTCCAAAAAACAGGATAAAGACGGAGACCGCATACATCCAAAACTGCCGACGCTTCCATTAAGCTAGTTGCCAGTCCGCCGGTACTCTGAGGTGCTTTTGCAGCCCCTGATAACTGCTTCTACAGATTCACAGGCCTCTACAGAGACCCATTCGGAGTCTGGTATGCTGCAAGTTGCTTCTTTGACTATAGAACCTGCGGATGTCTCTACCTTGGATGGGTCCGGAGCCACTGTGCAGGCACCAGCTTCTGAGGGTGTATTCAGGCCTACAGACTTGCATTTTAAACCTACGCCATGTTCTTCATCCAGGCCTAAAACTCGATCCACGCCTAGAAAACCAAAGTCCAAACTTCATGCTCATGCCCATATGCCTAAACAAATGCTTAGAATAGCTGAAGATCTTACTACCTTAATTAAGGGAAGCCGGCCTTCCCCCTCTGAGACCTAGAACTGATTTTCCTTCTGATTGTTCAGATCAGGAATCTGATATTTGTTTCTTCTGATTACCAGGATTTGCCCTTATTTACCTATGATGATTCTGATGGAGAGGATTCCATTCCCTCTGCTTCCCCTCCAGAAGATTTTTCTTTTGGTGAAACCTTACACACTCTCTTGGGGAGAAAGCCAGGATTACTGACTCCAAAAAGAGGCTTGGGGAATTCTTACTCCTCCCTCAACACAGGCTTTTAGCTATCCCTCCTGTTCTGGACATTGTAGATGATGCTTTTTGTGGAATCTAGCCTTTCCCCAGACACTACCTCCAGCTCCCAGAAAACCTGACTGGTATTAGAGTACCTGACTCTCCCAAGTTCCTCTTCAAGAATCCTACTGCGGGTACAGAGACCATTTCCCAAGGTCCAAAGGGCATTAAGGCTACTGCTACCAAAACCCATACCCCTTCTGAGAGAGATTCTAGAGCCTTGGACAGATGGGGTAAGAAGGTATACACTTCTGCTACTTTGGATATTAGGGATGTAAATTGCCAGTTTCGTGTGTTTAAGTACCAGCAGCATATTGTGGGACTACTTAAACAGAAAATGTTGATTCCTGACTGTGCTGAACACACAATTACAGGGTTTAATGCATTCTGCAGAACAAGTTGGTAAACATACTCTGCAATGTGTTTTTGAGACTTTAGAAGCTTCTTGCAGGGCTGCTGTCACTAGGTCTGTACTTATAAGGCATGCTTGGCTTAAGGAGCAAAACTTGCCAGATCATGTTAAAGCCAAATTACTGGATGCTCTCTTAAACCAAGACCGCCTGTTTGGCAACAAAACAGTAGTAGTCTTCAAAAAGATGTAGGAAAAAGCTAAATCTATGCAAACTGTTACTGTTCCTGCAAGTACAGCTTCCCAGATTTAGTAGGCATTGGCCTTCAAAGAATTGTCCCTTTCCATTCTCTTTCAGGCGTTCAGTCCAAACCCAGGAACAGCAGACCACCTAGGTTAGTCTCATGCTACGCACAGGCCTAATCAGTGGTGGGGGGGGGGTCCCCACTTCCAAAGCAGGGAGTAGTAAGACGCTCTCCAATGGAAAAATGGCACAATGACTCAACCTTAACCTTTCCAAGCGCTGCTCAACTGCCTGTTCCCTTAGGAGGAAAGCTTGCCCTGTATGCAAAAAGCTGGGAACTCATTACCCAGGACAAATGGGTTTTGAATATAGTTTCCCAAGGATACAGATTCCACTTCCACACCCTCCCAACCCCAAACGGTTGGCCAGCCCCAGCCCCAAATCAGTGTGCAGAGGCTCAACAGCAGGTTCTCTCTCAAGTATCAGGGCTATTCAACCTCTCCCAGCAGAAGAAAGGGGACAAGGTTTTTATTGACTTTTCCTTGTACCCAGAAAAGACAGCTCCTGGCATCCTATCCTGGACCTCTCTATTCTAAACACCTTTTTGGTAATCCCAAAATTCAGAATGCTAACACTTCAACAGCTGCTTCCTATGCTGGGCAAAGATGCCTGGTTGGCAACCTTAGACTTGAAGCTTACCTACACATTCCGATAAGGGAATCTTGCAGAAAATACCTATGCTTCAGGGCAGGCTTCATGCACCATCAGTTCTCTGCACTTCCCTTTGGCTTATCTACTGCGCCCAAGGTATTCACAAAGTGTCTAGCTCCAGCCATTGCATTTTTCAGGCAGGGAAATATTCAAATATATCCATAGTTGGACGATTGTCTGGTTTCAGGCAGAAAGCCAGGACTTGCTATTAAAACATCTGCCATTCTTAAAGAAACTTCTAACCTCGTTGGGGTACACCGTAAACAAAAAGAAATCTCACCTAGTACCCTGCCAACAGATTGTATTCCTGGGAGCAAGTTTGAACACAATTTCCCAGATGGCTTTCCTCACTACAGAGAAACAAGTTTGACTACCTACTACAAACTACTGGCCACATAGACCCAGCTATCTGCAAGGAAAATTCTGCAAGCCCTGAGGTTCATGGCCTCTTGCATTCTACTAATTCCTTATGCAAGACTGCATATGAGGAAACAATGGTATCTAAAAAGCCTATGGTGTCAACATTCTCAGGACCTGGAATCACTGATTCCTATCATTCCTTGTATAAAGACAGTTCCTTTGGTGGGTAGAGGCCTGCTACCACAAGGGGCTACCTTTCAGTCTACCCCCTGCCCCCCAAAGCCTGACACTCAGAGTATTCATGGGGGGCTCACTTGGAGGGCAGTGCATTCAGGGAAAATAGAACCAGAGACAGATGCACCTGCATATCCACCAAAAAGAAGTGTTAGCTGTACAGAATTCCCTGACAGCCTTCAAAGACCACATTCTTCCAGGACAATTATTGGTAAAGTCAGACAACACCACAGTTATGTGGTACATAAGCAGGGGAGAACTCACTCATACCCTCTCTGCAGACTAGCCATGGCTCTGTGGAACACAGCCTTGAGCTACCAAGTGCACCTACAAGCTAATTTCCTGCCAGGCAAGCTAAAATCACTGGCAGATGACCCAAGCAGAAATCTCATGGACCCACACATATTGAAACTGGAACCAAAAATATTCAACCTCTTGAGCAAATGGGGGGGACTCCAAAGGTAGACCTGTTCTGCCTCCCCTCAGAACTACCAATTGGACAAATTCTGCGCAAGGACTTCACAGTCAAGCTTGGAAAGTGAATGCCTTGTCCTTTACCTGGAAAAGCCTGTGTATGCCTTTCCCCCTCTGCCTCTCCTCTCGAAGGTTCTACTAAAGATCAAACAGGACAAGCCAAGGACAATACTGATTGCACCAGACTGGCCACACCAGCACTGGTACTCCCTCTTGCGCAGTATTGACACTGCTGGAACCATGGCGCCTGCCTCAGACCCCTTTCCTGCTGTGCCAGCAGGCTGGCCAGATTCTGCACCCTCTGCTTCAAACCCTGAACCTTGCAGCCTGGCTATTTCCTTGAGCTCTCCAATAGCATATGCAATTCTGGAGGCAAGGAGGCCTAGTACTAGAAAATCCTATGCTGAAAAGTGGAAAAGATACTGTTCCTGGAGCCAGACGCTGGGAATGTGGAAAAGTTGCTGTTCCTGGAGCCAGACGCTGGGAATGGGCACAACGGTGCCCAGCTTGCCTCATATTTGTCAGTACTTAAATGCTCCACAAGGCCTATCCTTCTCGTCAATTAAAATTCATGCCTGTGCCACTTCAGCACGTTATAGTACTGAACCACCCCTCTTCTCACCCCCTGCTGAAGCAATTCCTCAGGGGATCCGAACACATTCCACTAGGGCTACATCAAGCTCTACAGCATTTCTCTGGGGAGTCCCTACCTGGGTCATCCTGGAAGCTGCAACCTGGAGCTCTGTGCACACCTTCACCAAGCATGATCACTTGCCTATCTTTTCTAATCCAGAGCTGGATTTGCCACAGCAGTCTTACAGGACCTGCTTGCCAGCCCTAAGGCTTCATGACTTCCTCCAACCATCCGCAGCTTTGGAATCAACCCAAATGTTATGACTGCAACAGTGAAACATGAACGTAGTATCGATGTCCTTCAAGAATGCAACTGCAGTCATAACATATGGGTTGTCCTGCCTCAGGCAGCCCTCGGTCGATCGGATTCCAAAGTCTGGGTCTGACGTCGGCTGATGTCGCATTTCTCTCAGTCAGAGCGGCTGGAGTACATAAGCATCAGCCGATGCAATTTTCTTCAGTCTTTCTTGCCACGCGGTGCCCGAAGCAGAAGCAGTTCAAGTGCTGGTCGGTCAGCTCCTGTATTCTTCGATTCCGAAGTCATCAAAAAAGCTAAGTACCCCGTTGGGGACCTTTTCTTGCCTCAGCCGATGTCAGAAATTACTGAAAAAGTTAACAATTGTCTTTCTTGTGGTAAACAAATACCTCATAAGGATTTCCACTCTTACTGTCTTCCTTGCCTTGGCCCCAGACCACGACGTCTCTGCCTGTGTAGCCTGTGCTCGCTTCAACAAGCGCACTCTCAGGCGCCGGGCGGAGTTCGCTGAAGATTTTTTCGGCGAAAAATTTGCTTACACAATGCCATCGGAACTTCCGACATTGCAAACTCCCAAGAAATGAAAAGACCGGGACCGACATCCTCAGCCCGTGTCTACCACCGACTCCACGCCAAAACCTACCGCGAGTGCTCCGGTTCCCTCTGAGACTGTCTCTCCACCGCTCTGAACTGAAGACACCGCATTACCAACTACTCCGATTCTGGATATCACTCCGACAGTTATTGATTTTCCTCCGGATATCGAAACCGAGGAAATGCCAGAGACCATTGCTGTAGACAAGGTCACTCCTGCACGTGGAGCTGCCAGGCCTCCTATGGCCATGTCTATTGAGGCTTACACTAGGGCTAAGGCAGCCAGCAAAACTAAGCATCTTACTATTAAAACCTTACCTCAGCCTACTCCAGAGACACAAATTATGACTATGGCTGCTGACTTAATTTCTATGATTAGAGGTTCACAGGCCCATCCTGAGAGGATCCCAGCCTCCTTCTGATAAAAGGCCCCAGGTTGAACCCTCTGACCCTATTCCCTCAGATGAAGATTCTGAGGACTCTGTCCACTCTGATGGCCAGGAAGAGCTCTTCCAGACTTATGAGGACTCTGATGCAGAGGATTCCATCCCCTCGGCCTCCCCTCCTGAGGATATTTCTTTTGGGGACGTTCTGCATACCATGCGGGAACATTTCAAGTGGAAAGGCCAGGAATATTCTGATTCCAGAAAACGCCTTCGGACTTTCCTTAAGCCCCAGCACAGGCCCTTAGCTATTCCTCCTGTACTTGATGTTTTGGATGATTTATATTCTGACTCTAGTGTTACCCCTGACTCTCTTCCTCCTGCTCCAGCCAAGCCAGACAGGTGTTACAGGGTCCCAGAAACACATTCCCATTTATTCAGGGCCCATACTGCTGATTTGGAAACTATTTCACAGGGGCCTAAAGGAGTTTCAGCTTCCACCTTTAAAAATCCATTGCCCTCCAACAGGGAAGCTAGGTCTTTAGAGAGATGGGACAAAAAGGTTTACACATCCACTACCTTATCTATGAGAGCTTTGAATTGCCTTTTTCATATGTTACAATATCAGGATTTCCTGTTAGAAGATTTACAGAAAACATTGGCCACTCCTGATCCTTTAGACAGGAAGGCTTTGCAGGAAGCTGTACATAACTCTCAGCAAGTAAGCAATCACTTCCTGCAGTGTGAATATGATGCACTGGAAGCTTCATGTAGGGCAGCTATGACAGGGGCAGTCATTCGTAGACATGCATGGTTAAAAGATCAACCTCTACCAGATCATGTAAAGGCAAAACTTTTGGATGCACCTTTGGAAAAGAACAAGCTTTTTGGTGCTAATGCTAAGGATATGTTAGTCCATCAAGGAAAAAGCAAAATCAGTTCAGACGGTGAAAGATTTCCTCCAGGTTCAACCCCCCAGATTCAGTAGGAATTGGCCTTCAAAAAAACTGGTCCTTTCCTAATCCAGAAAAGTTTCAAAGGGGTAAAAACAGACGTGGCCGAGGAAGAGGACAATACAGAGGTCCTTACAGGGGACGACAATGGCAGCCAGGAAACCAAAGAAGTGACGCAGGGGTTTAACCTGCCCCACAGCCACAATCTCAATGACTTTCCTCTACTTCCGCCTACCAAGGAACAAATAGAAGCTCCCTTGGGCGGGAAATTCTCTGTTTGCAGAAAATTGGTACAGACTGACAAAGGACAAATGGATTTTGGACATTATAGACCGAGGTTACAGGTTCCATTTTCATACCTTGCCAAGAAAACAAGGCATGCCAAACCTACCACAAAACCAGAGGGCAGAGGCTATCAAGCAAATCTCTCTGCTGACTCGGATGAAAGCAATAGAAAGAGTTCCACAACAAGAACAAGGCCAGGGGTTTTACTCAAGACTGTTCCTTGTTCCAAGAAAAGAATCTCAATGGAGACCAATACTGGATTTGTCCACATTAAACACCTTTCTCATAGTACCAAAGTTCAAAATGCTGACTCTACAGCAACTCCTTCCCCTGCTGGGCAAGGGGTCTTGGCTGATTACTCTGGACCTCAAGGAGGCATACCTGCATGTCCCTATCAGACACAGCTGCAGAAGATACCTCAGATTTCTTGCAGGGCCAGAGCTTTATCAATTCTCAGCATTGCCATTTGGCTTATCTACTGCGCCCAGAGTATTCACAAAATGCCTGGCTTCAGTAATTGCTCATTGCAGGCTCCAGGGGATACAAATTTACCCGTACCTGGACGACTGCCTCATACAAGCGGACGACAAATTGATGTTGACAAAAAACCTGGACTATGTCATACGATTACTTCAAGCTCTGGGATACAGTCAACTTCCAAAAGTCAAGACTGCAGCCATCCCAGCAAATCTTCTTAGGAGCCAAATTAGACACAGCCTCTCAAATGGCTTACCTGACAGAAGACCAGCAAGAGAAGCTAACTCATTACTTCAAAGGTTTAGCAAAACTTACCCAGATGACTGCAAGGAGATTCCTACAGGCCCTTGGTTACATGGCATCCTGCATTCTCCTGGTTCCATTAGCAAGACTACACATGAGAAAGCTTCAATGGTACCTAAAAAGCATTTGGTCTCAGCACAGCAACAACTTGGAGACAACCATACCGCTCATTCCATGCCTACAAAAGGAATTCCTATGGTTGGCCTCGGTGAGCCAGGCAAACAGGTATGTCATTCAAAAATCCACAGATAAAACAGACCATGACCACAGGCGCCTCAGACCTTGGATGGGGGGGTGCACATGGAAGGCAGGTGTATACAAGGACAATGGTCTCCAAAGGAAACACATCTGCATATAAACCAAAAGGAAATGCTGGCAGTAATGCATGCCATCGAGGCCTTTCAACACCAACTTCAGCAAGGCCATTTACTGATACGGACAGACAACACCACTGTGATGTGGTATATAAACAAGCAAGGGGGCACCCACTCTTACCCCCTTTGCAGACTGACAACGCATCTTTGGGAAAAATCACTGAGCCTAAACATCCAGTTACAATCCCAGTTTGTTCCAGGCAAAGACAATGTGTTGGCGGACAGCCTAAGCAGGAATTTCACAGATCCACACGAGTGGAGGTTACATCCGAAGATCTTCACACAACTCACTTCGACATGGGGCAGGCCAGAAGTAGACCTATTTGCCTCTCACCTCAACCATCATCTACAAAAATTCTGCACAAGGACATACCATCCACAAGCTTGGAAAATAGATGCTCTCTCAACTGGAACTTCCTAACAATCTATGCATTTCCACCTCTGCCACGGATTACCTCAGTATTACTAAAGATCAAAGCAGAGAGACCCAAGGTAATCATAATAGCTCCGGACTGGCCAAGACAACACTGGTATCCACTACTGCGGAGCATATGTCACCAGGAAGTGGGCCCTTCCCCAATGGCCTCTACTTTTGACTCAACACAATTTCAAAACAGTGCATCCAAAGCTTCAGACACTGCAGCTAACAGCCTGGGAGATCCCATAAATAACCTCAACCTATCTCTCTCCAAGGAAGTTCAGCGAATACTAACAGAGGCTCGAAGACCATCCACCAGAAAGGTTTACTTAGCAAAATGGAAGAGATTCAGCATTTGGAATACCAGTAAGGGACATGATGCATCATTGTTGAACATCCCACTCATCTTGGAATATTTGGCAGATATGCTAAAGAACGGCCTCTCATATTCTTCCATAAAGATACATGCATCAGCTATTTCAGCTAGATATAACACTGATCCTCCTGTCTTTTCACACCCTTTGCTAAGGCAATTCCTCAGGGGAATCAAGAACATAAAGGCCCCAGTGCCAGCCTGGGACCTCAATTTTGTCCTAGAAAAACTGACTCTACCTCCGTTTGAGCCAGCAGCTTCAGTTGACTTGCAATTTCTCTCATGGAAGACAGCTTTCCTGTTGGCAATTACCTCAGCAAGAAGGGTTTCGGAACTACAGGCCCTAATGGCAATACCACCGTTCATAATTTTTCACAGAGACAGGGTTTCATTAAGGACCAACCCTACTTTTATGCCAAAGGTGGTATCTAGGGTTTCTTTAAATCAAGCTATTCATCTGCCTGCTTTCTTCCCCAATCCTGAGAATAAGGGGGAAAGACTGTTACATACCTTGGACATTCACAGACAACTTCGATACTACCTGGACAGAACCAAGGCCAGTAGGAAGTCTGAACAACTTCTTGTAGCTTACGCCCCTGCAGTCCAAGGAAAAGAAATTTCAAAACAGACGATTTCAAAATGGATTGGACATTGCATCAGATTCTGTTATTCCTTTCATGGAAAGACTGTTCCAGCCAATGTCGGACCACATTCCACCAGAGCTACAGCCACCTCTACAGCATTCTTAAGAGGGGTGCCTACTAAGGACATTCTAGAAGCTGCTACATGGAGCTCCGTGCATACATTCTCCAAACACTACAATCTCCCTCTATACTCCAGATCCAGAGCAGGCTTTGCTTCGGCAGTCCTGCAGGGTTTGATCGCCACACCATCCTTTTCCTAGAGCATTCCTCCTCCCCCCAGCTAAGCTATGGTATTCAACCCATATGTTATGACTGCAGTTGCATTCTTGAAGGACATAGTACAGTTTTGTACCTACCATAAATGTAGATGTCTGATAGATATGCAACTGCAGTCGATTTCCTCCTCCATACCCCTCTATGCCTAGGGTCCACTCCTATCCCTGTTTCTCTTAGCTGGGGATATCTGTTATGGTGTATTTGTTTTATTGCTCATTTATTTGTCTGGAATCCTGTTTTTGTCTTCCAATTTGATTACAGCCTTCCTTGGAGGGCACCTGGGGCAAGAAACACCGAAGAAAATGGCGTTGGCTGATGCTTATGTACTCCAGCCGCTCTGACGTCTGAGAGAAATGCAACATCAGCCGACGTCGGACCCAGACTTTGGAATCCGGCCGACCGAGGGCTGCCTGAGGCAGGACAACCCATATGATGTTCTTCATCTCACATTGCTGCAGTCCTTACTTATGGGTAGTCCGCTGTCCTCTGTCGGCTCGAATACCAAAGTATTAGGCTGATGTCGGTCATGGGCGCACAGCCCTGACATCAGAGCGTCAGGGTATAAAAGCGCATGACCGACGTCCTATCCTCAGTCTTTTTTGCCGCATGGTCCGATGCAGAAGCAGCGTTGCAAGTGCCATTCGGCTTTCTGAAAGTTTTCGTTTTCGGAGTTTCAGACATACCAAGTTGGGCTAAGTACCCCGTTGGGGAGCATTTTTGTTTTTTCTTGCCTCAGTTATTTACCGGATGTCAGAAAAAGTGAATAATTGTATTTCTTGTGGGAAGCAGATACCGCATAGGGATTACCACTCGCTTTGTATCCCTTGCTTGGGACCCCGGAGCACGACGTAGTTGGGTGTCGGTTTTGTGCTAGGTTTAATAAGCGCACTATTAAGAGAAGGCTAGATTGCGCTAGGTTAGTCTTTGGCAAGCGGTGTAATTATAATATACCGTCGGATCCTCCGACGCCTGCTTCCATGAAGAAGCGTAAAGACAAATCTGTAAAGCCTAGGCAGGATGATTCGTCCATTTCGGACGCCGGTCCTTTAGAGACTGCAGTGGAACAGGTGGAGCCGGCTGAAGTCTGAGTCTCAGAGGGAAACCTTGATTTTACAGGATGTGGCCTCACAGGAGTCGGGTCAGGCTGAAGGGGCCTCTCAGGTTACTATTCTCCCTTCTTTGCCTAAGGGGGTTAGGCCTTCTGCTACTGTGTCTAGGGCTCCTTCTAAGGGCAGGTCTGTTTTGCCTTCTGGAGTTAGTTCTGGTTCTTCAGGGTCTGTACCTAAGAAGCATATGCTTAAAATGGCAGAAGATTTGATTACTTTAATTAGAGGTTCCATGCCCCCTCCTGATAAGAGGCCCAGGGTAGAGCCAGAGTTGGAAAGTTTGGAGCAGGCCTCAGATGATTCTGAGTCTTCTGCTGAAGATATTAAAGATTTTCCTCCTTATTCGGATTCCGATGCAGAGGATTCTACTCCTTCTGCTTCCCCTCCAGAGGATTTTTCATTTTCAGAAACCTTACACTCTGAGGGAACATTTTAAGTGGGAAGGACAGGATTACTCAGATTCCAGAAAGAGGCTTAGAGAGTTCTTGTTTTTACCACAGCATAGACCCTTGGCTATTCCTCCTGTTTTGGATGTTGTTCAGGATGTTTTTTCGGAAGCCTCATTTAATCCAGATTCTATGCCTCCTGCACCAGTTAAACCGGACAGGTATTATAGGGTACCTGAGGCTCATAAATATCTATGAGTCCTAGGGCGGACCCAGAAACTATTAGTCAGGGGCCTAAGGGTGTTAGGGCTTCTGTTGTAAAGAATCCGGTTCCTCTAGATAAGGAAGCTAGAGCTTTGGACAGATGGGGTAAGAAGGTGTACACCTCTTCTACTTTAGCAATGAGGGCTTTAAATTGCCAGTTTCATATGTTGAAATATCAGAATTTCATCCTTTCTCAGCTAAAATCTAAAGTGGATGCTTTGGCAGAGGGCATAGAGTGTAAAGAATTGCAAGATTTGGTGCATGTTTCTGAACAGGTGGGGAAACATTCTTTGCAGTGTGGCTTTGATGCTTTGCAGGCTTCTTCTAGAGTGGCTGCCACTGGTTCAGTTCTTCGTAGGCATGCCTTGCTTAAGGATCAGAATTTATCTGAGCATGTTAAGTCTAGAATTCTGGATGCCCCTTTACAGTCCGAAGTTTTGTTTGGTCCTCCTGTGGAGTCTGTTTTGAAGAAAATGGAGGACAAGGCTAAGTCTATGCAGACTGTTAAAGATTTTTTGCAGGTTCAACCTCCTAAGTTTAGTAGAAATTGGCCTGCTAAGGGGTGGACGTACCCTTCTTCTGATTCCCATTCTAGGGGTAGATCTAGGCGTGGTAGGGGCAGAGCTCAGAGTACCTTTAGGCCTAGAACATGGAGTTCGCCTGTTCAATCTGCTGGTGAGGGTAGGGGCCAGTCCTTTCGTAAACAGGCCCAATGACCTGCATTTTCAGCTGCCAGATTCTTCTTGCCTGGCAGCTCCTTTGGGAGGAAAGCTAGCTCTCCAAGCAAAATTGTTTTTTAATCACCCAAGACAAATGGGTGTTGGACATTATAAACAAAGGTTACAAGTTTTATTTCCATACATTGCCTCCTTTCAAAGGTATGCCAGACATTCCTCCTCGGCAAAGGATGGAGGCTCACAAACAGATTTCATTACTTCTTCACATGGGAGCTATACAGCCAGTACCTCCTTCAGAAGTGGGTCTAGGGTTTTATTCCCGCCTGTTTCTAGTACCAAAGAAAGGGAACACGTGGAGACCGATTTTGGATTTCTCTCCAACACTTATTTGGACATTCCAAAGTTCAAAATGTTGACATTACAACAGCTTTTGCCTCTGCTGGGAAAAGATCACTGGATGGTAACTCTGGATCTAAAAGAGGCTTATCTTCATGTTCCTATCAGGCCCAGTTGCAGGAAGTACCTGCGTTTTCGAGCTGGAAATTTACATTATCAGTTCTCTGCATTGCCCTTTGGCTTATCTACTGCGCCCAGAGTGTTCACAAAGGTTCTGGCTCCAGTGATGGCCTTTTTCAGGATGGAAGGAATACAAATTTATCCTTATTTGGACGATTGCCTGATTATTGCACAAGACAAGGACGAGCTTCTTCAGCATCTACAGTATGTGATGGTAGTGTTAAGATGCCTAGGGTATTCTGTGAACAAAACAAAGTCCAGTCTAGTACCCTCTCAGGACATGTGCTTTCTGGGTGTGAGACTGAATACAGCTTCCCAGATGGCCTTTTTGACCCCGGACAAACAGAAAAGTCTTTCACTTTATTTCCATCAAATGTCTCTACAGTCCAGGCTGACTGCAAGGACAGTCCTTCAAGCCTTGGGGTTCATGGCATCTTGTATTCTGGTGCTTCCCAATGCCAAATTGCATATGAGGAAGCTTCAATGGTATCTCAAAAATCTATGGACACAACACTGCCAGGATCTAGACACTGTCATTCAGATAATACCTTGCATTCAGAAGGAATTTTTGTGGTGGGCTCAGGAATGTCACCTAAACAAGGGACACTCTGTGACCCGACCAGAGGCGAGTCAGATTCTAACGACGGATGCCTCTGACAAGGCTTGGGGAGCACACCTCAATGGAAAATGGGTGCAAGACACGTGGCCTGTCAGACTTCAACATTTGCATATCAACTTGAAGGAGATGTTAGCAGTACAATTTGCATTGATGGCTTTCAAGGATTTACTTCACCCAGGGCAGGTGTTGATTCTAACAGACAACACAACTGTCATGTGGTACATCAACAAGCAAGGGGGAACTCATTCGTACCCTTTTTGCAGACAGGCGATGATTTTGTGGGAGACAGCTCTCAGTTACAACCTCAATCTTCAGGCAAGATTTCTACCAGGAGCACAGAACTCCTTAGCAGATGTATTGAGCAGACAAATAGTGGATCCTCACGAGTGGAAATTGGATCCTCAGGTATTTCAAAAGTTGACAGTGTCATGGGGAACTCCAGACATAGATCTGTTCGCTTCTCCACTAAATTACCAGTTGCCAAAGTTTTGCACAAAAGGTTTCATCCCACAGCTTGGAAGGTGGACGCTCTGTCATTCAGTTGGAACAATCTTCATGTATATGCCTTTCCACCTCTACCTCTTCTGCCCAAGGTTCTCTTGAAGGCCAGACAAGACAAGCCGTCCATGATCCTGATAGCACCGGATTGGCCTCGACAACACTGGTACCCACTACTGAGGAGTTTGGTCCGAGAGCCTCCATGGCCTCTGCCTTTGATTCCACACCTTTTGTCTCAGGAGGGCAATCACTTTCTCAATGTCAGAATTCAGTCTCTGCATCTAACAGCCTGGCACATTCTGTTTTAGATTCTGGAGGTTCTCAGCTTCCACAACAAGTTTTGAATGTTATTTTGGAGGCCAGGAGGCCTAGTACAAGGAAAGTTTATGCTGATAAATGGAGGAGATTTTTTATTTGGAGCAAAGGGAAGGACTTTGATGTTTCCAAGCCTAATTTGAGTGCTTCCTTACAATATCTTACTGAGTTATTAGACAAAGGTTTGTCCTTCTCCATAAAGGTTCATGCTGCAGCCATTTTGGCTAATTATGACACCGACCCTCCTTTATTCTCTCATCCTTTGTTTAAGCAGTTTCTCAGAGGGGCAAAGAACATAAGACCCCCACGTAGAGCTCCTACTCCTGCTTGGGATCTCAATTTTGTGTTGGAAAAGCTTACTCTACAACCTTTTGAGCCTGCAGCTACTGCAGAGTTAAAGTATTTGTCATGGAAAACTGCTTTTTTGTTGGCCATTACTTCTGCAAGAAGGGTTTCTGAATTACAGGCCCTTATGGCAGTGGAGCCTTTCTTGATTTTTCATAAGGATAGGGTATCTTTGCGTACTAATCCTTCCTTTATGCCTAAAGTGGTTTCTAGTGTGGCCTTAAACCAAACTATTCATTTGCCTACTTTTATGCAAATCCTCAAAATAAAGGGAGAAGATTTTGCATACTTTGGATATTCACAGGCAGTTGCGTTATTATTTGAGCAGAACCAAGGAGTTCAGACACTCTCAGCAGTTGTTTGTTTCTTTTGCTTTGGGTTCACAGGGTAGACCTGTTTCAAAACAAACTATTTCTAAATGGATTGGGTTTTGTATTTCTTTTGTTATTCCCATCATGGTAAGGAGATTCCGACTGGAATCAGACCTCATTCCACTAGAGCTACTGCAACTTCTACTGCCTTTCTAAGGGGGGTAGCTACAAAGGATATTTTGGAAGCAGCCACTTGGAGTTCAGTACATACTTTTTCTAAACATTACCACCTTCCTCTTTATTCTAAGTCTAGGGCTGGATTTGCCACTGCAATATTACAGGGCATTTTAGCAGCCCCTAATGCTTTATGATTTTGCCAACCTCCCTTTCCCGTTGCTTTGGGATTCTACCCATAAGTAAGGACTGTAGCAATGTGAGATGAAGAACATAGTACAGTTTTGTACCTACCATAAATGTAGATGTTCGAAAATCCACATTGCTGCAGTCCAATTTTCCCTTCCTCCTTCCCCTCTGTAGCTTAGCATGGTTATATGGTTTGGGTGATGGCTGTAGTTGGGCATATCTTTTGGGAAGGTACTCTGTTTTTTGGCTGTGGCCTTTCTTTTAGGGCCTTCTGACATCTGGGGCAAGAAAAGACTGAGGATATGATGTCGGTCATGCGCTTTTATACCCTGACGCTCTGTCAGGGCTGTGCGCCCATGACCGACATCAGCCTAATACTTTGGTATTCGGGCCGACCGAGGACAGCGGACTACCCATAAGTAAGGACTGCAGCAATGTGGATCTTCGAACATCTACATTTATGGTAGGTACAAAACTGTACTTTGTGTACACTTGCCATAAATGTAGATTTGAGTGTATTCACTGTTGCAGCCCTGGTTACCCTCCCTCCAGCCCCCTGACTTCTCTACACTTCTACCTATTCTTTTTGGTTTGGCCATATCTTATAACATTGGTATTTACTTTCTGCAGGGGATGTTCCACACCATGTAATTGCTTCCTATTGTGAGGGCTCCTGACATCTGGGGCACGAAAAACTAATGTAATGGCATCTGCTACACGTCTTGTATCCCTGACGACCTGACGTCATGGAAGAAGCTCCAGCATCAGAGACAGAAATCCCAAGACTCTGGTATTCAGGCCGACTGAGGGCTACTTGCAGACAGATAACACATGTGATGACTGCAACAGTGAATACACTCTTAACATCTACATTTATGGTAAGTGTACACAATTGTACTTTACTGCACCTCACCCTGTGGCTGATGGGATTCTGTTCCCCTTCAGACACCTTTACAATGATGGCGTGCTGACTGTCCTGCAGGAGGCCCGGAAACAAAATACAAGAAAATCTTGCCTTTCAGAGTGGAAGGGGTTTTCTTTATGGTGTCGCAAGATCATTGGACCCGCTTGCAAGCGAGACTCCTAGTTCTGTCTTACCTGTCTGATGTACTGCAGACAGGATTGGCCTGTTCCTCCTTTTAAAATCCACTTGTCTTCTATTTCAGCATGCCTTCCTCTGAACCCCTGTCTAGCGTCCAGACTACCAGCTAAGCTTTTTCTCCAAAGGGGTTCTTCACCTGAGGCCCCCAGGAAACCATCTCCCACCCCATGTGACCTTAAATATGTTTTGGAAAAGCTGCAGCTTCCTACATTGGAACCAACAGATAAAGCTCCCCTAAAATACGTGGAAAAGTGTACTACTCGTGGCCTTTACCTCAGCAAGAAGAGTATCAGAGCTGCAAGCTCTCATGGCTATTCCACCTTTCCTAGTTTTCCACAATGACAGGGTTATTCTTAGAACTAACCTTTTGTTCATGCCCAGGGTGGTGAATGACCTGTCCCTGAATCGAGCTATCCGCCTACCTACCTTCCCTTATCCCACAGGGGGACAGAGAGTGCTTCACTCTCTGGATATTCAGACAGCTCTGGTTTCATTTGCATAAAACAAAGCCCATCAGGTAGACTGATCAACTTTGTGTCTCTTCCACCCTAGAGCCCTAGGGAAGGCAGTAAGCAAACTGTCTACCTGAATTTAAAAGCCATCACTTGCTGCAACAAACACCATGGGAAATCCCTGCAAGGTACTGTAAAGCAATCTCCAGCAGGGCTATGGCTTCCTCAGGAGCCTTCTTCAAGGGTCTGGATACCTCTACCATTCTTGAAGCAGCCACTTGGTCATCAGTGCACACTTTCATCAAACATTACAAGTTGTACCACATTCCCAAAGCCAGGGCAGGTTTTGCCAGGGTTATCCTTCATGGATTCCTGGAGACTGCCTGTAGACCACCACCCTCTACTTCACCATGAGCTTTGGCACTCACCCTTATGTTGAATACTGCACCATGGGAATAGGACACAGAAAAGTTGTGTAAAATGTTACCATAACCGCTTCCTCAGGAGCCTTCTTCAAGGGTCTGGATACCTCTACCATTCTTGAAGCAGCCACTTGGTCATCAGTGCACACTTTCATCAAACATTACAAGTTGTACCACATTCCCAAAGCCAGGGCAGGTTTTGCCAGGGTTATCCTTCATGGATTCCTGGAGACTGCCTGTAGACCACCACCCTCTACTTCACCATGAGCTTTGGCACTCACCCTTATGTTGAATACTGCACCATGGGAATAGGACACAGAAAAGTTGTGTAAAATGTTACCATAACCATAGATGTCCTTCTCTTCCATGTTGCAGTATTCCTTCCCACCCTCATTCCCCTCTTGTTGAGCTGCATTTCCCTTTCTGGGTGGCACAGGACTGGTATTGCCCTTACGAGGACTGGTTCAGACTGGGGCTTACAGTTCTGAGGGCTGGTGTGTATGGACGTCACTTTTGTGGCCCATGTTCCTTGAGCCGCGTTGGGTGTCCCACGCACCATACAGTGAAAACTCCTATACTGGCTGGACATTCACAAAGTAAGAGTATATATTTAATACTGCAACATGGAAGAGAAGGCCATCTATGGTTATGGTAACATTTTACCCAACTTTTCTTTTTCTTCAATAGTATTTTGGTCAGTCACTGAAGTGCATCTCACTTTCTGAAAAGTAGTGAAGTATGCAGAATGTGTTTAATTATTCTGAAGCAGAATGTTAGATATTTTGTGGGGCTGTAGTGAAATGTGTGAATTAGCTGCATAGTTAAAGGTCTGAGACAGCAGAGAGATTTTAGTGGCAGAACTTTAGGAATAATTTTAGTAGGGCTGCTTGGTAAGTTGAATATCTCGGCATGTTAAATACAGCATGTACTGTATTAAGTTTGAGCTCTTGCTGTACAAAGAACAACAAGACAAGCATTTGTAGATTAGATGGCTTTGCTGACCTTTTTCATAGTGCAGCAAGCTCAGTAAAGCACATTGAACTGTGAAATTTTGTTAATCTTTAAGTTGACTGGCATTGCATAAAATTAAGAATGTGATCTATGGAACAATACTCTGTTGATAGTAAGGATCACTGCTGCAGTGTTGACCATAATGTGTAGTACACATCTTATGCCTTTACAAGGACGTGAAAGAGTGGCTCGTGTAGCTTGTGTCCAGTATAAGCATTCCTTTAAGACTGTGATGATATGGACACATCATTTATGGCAGCAAATTGTGGAATGGGTGACGTGTAGCAGATTCCTTGATTCTCCTGCCAGAAAATTTTAAGTCCTTAATGCCTCATTGTATAAGGATTTTCACTTTTGTTGCCCAGGCATACATACTTGTAGATACAGTAACTAACTATTAGAGTAGGCAGCCTACTCAGGTGAAGGGAAATGGTATAAGGCTTCTAGAAGAGGTAATGGCAAGTAGACCCTAAAAGGGACCCCTCTTGTGAGCACCCATAAACTGACATGCAACTCAAACTGCATCCCTCTTCCCAACACTCAAAACGCCACCATTCTCTCTTCCTTTTCAACCTCCTTCCACAATGGATCGGAGGTTGCATAATTCTTTCCGGGAAGAATTGGTAGAGAATCACTTGAGGTAAGTGGGTAATTAAGATTCTAAGGCAGGAATACAGACTCTAATTTCTAAAAGAACCAAAATTCTCCAAGTCCTGAGGAGCCAGGTAAACCTGACCCTTTAGCGTTTATAGTTGAAGGGGGGGGGGGGGGTTCATAAGTACATCTTGACAGAAGGAAGTCTCAATTCATGTTAACATTGGTAGACTTCTACCTGTCCTCCATGTAGAGGTACGTAGTTGCACTGGACCCAAGGAATAATTACCTTCATGTGCCCACAGTCGGGTAGGTGGATGTTTTCTCTGATTTAATGGAGGGGCTTTCCATTACCTGTGTAGCTACTTGCCCTTTGGTTTGCCTTATGCTGTCATGGTCGTTACAAAATGCCTTCCTCCATTAATGTTACAGAAGAAACTGCATTCAGTACTCGTACATGCATTTCTGCCTCGGAGTAGCCTCAATGGAGAATATGTAGATGGTACATGGAGCTTTATCTGTCTGTTGACTGAATTAGTCTAGACAAGTGGCCTCTGTTGGGGGGAGACCTAAGGTGGGATTTATACTGCTTAACACTGTTTTTCTGCTAGTCATTGCGTTTCTTTCTCTCTCCCAGAATACCATTTAGTACCCCACAAAAAAAACCTCCCTTTTTCTGGAACACTGTTGGACACGGAGAAAAAATGTGCAGTCTTCTCTTCCACCATGGGTTCAGAACACGAGACACCCCCCCCCCCCCCGTATTGTTTTTAGTGAGGAACCTCTTTGGACGTTCTAGTTGCTGGATAATGCCTGGTTAGGTAAATACCAAAGGAAGCATTGTACTTTTGATATTCTGAGTGCCGAATAAGTGGAAGAATGACTTAACTTGGACCTAGGTGCCATGCCTCTGTTTATAAGTTGCATAACATAGAATGACTTCACTGCTGTAGACAATGGGATTGTGAATAACCACAGTCCACAGATATGGTGTAAGCAAAAACTTTTTTGCTTCCCTAAACAAACTGCTCAAGAAATGTTTGCACTGGCCCATAGACTCTGGTTCCTGTTTAACAAATACCTTTTCCAACCTTAGCTCTTTCTGCAGTACCCTTTATCTCCAGGGTCTTGCAAAAGATCAAGATGGATAAACCAGCAGGGTTGCTTGTAGTGGGGTGTTTTTTGTATAGGCAAGACTTTTCTGCTTAGTTTGATAAAGATAGGACCGATCCTATTTGCTGCTCTTGACACACAAGGAGTCATCTGTTCGTCTTAATCTTCTCCCCTCTAAACCACCTCTTCAATGGATATGCTGCCTATTCAGAGGGAAGCCTGGACTCGAGAGAAACGTACCTTGCTAAATGGAAGATTCTCCTTGTGGTGTCTCGAGATCAGGACCCAAATGCATTAGGTCTTTGATTCCTTAAAACAGGGTTATCTTGTGCGTCAGCCAAGGTGCACATTTCGACTGCATCATCTCTGCTGTGGGTTCCCAAAGAGTCCTACATTTTATACCCATTCAGAGTATCCCATCTTTGGATGTGGGTTGCTTTTCAGCAAAGGTTACAGGGCCCCCTTTTAGCAAAGTGCTTCTACACACCACTACTTCCAGAAAATTATCACTTTAGTGACATTTCTACTGAAAGTGTCAGAGTTGCGGGTCATCACTTCCGAACAACCCTTCCCCATTTTCAGCAAGGATAGGATCCCCCTACATAACTAATTAGACTTGCCCGTGATGGTAAGAAAATTCACTGAATCAACATATCCACCTCCCTGTGTTTTCTATCCAAAAGCAAAGTGGAAAAAAACAATTGGTTTAATCTGTTAAGGGCTGGGAGTGGTTAATAAACCATATTTAAAGGGATGCATTTTTTTCCGTGCTTGTCATGACAAGACTTGACTTTTTGCATGTTAGGACTAGTTTCTCATTGAGCCTGTACAGCCATCAATGTTTTCGTTTGAGAGGATTGTTAATACAGAAGCCATCCTGAAAGAAGCTAGTCACGTGTCCCCACAGTTTCCCAACATTACTGTTAGTCTTGTCAAGGGCAGGCTTTGCTGCAGTTTTGGAAGCATGGTCTCAAAGGGGCCAGTTTTTCTGTGGTGATAATGCTGTGGGAGTCTTCTATGTGGTAATATGTAGTGCAGTTGCATTAGCATCTTAACATAATTTGCAGATTAAGTACATTTACTCTTGCATTGCCATTTCCATTCCTCTGTGGTTGGGGGTGGGTATCTGTCACCATTTTTCCTTCCTATTCTCTGGCCATGTACCCTGATCTTTGTGTCTAATAGGTAGAGGCAGCAGGGCAGCCAGTGTCCTGGCACCTGACCACCATTGTTCAGCTTGTCAGGGCAAGAAAACTGAAAATTACCTTGGCCTGACCATCTTTACTACCCAGTCTATCGTGTAAATAGAGCATACATCCAGCCAAGATGTGAAAAGGTGGAAAGCTGTGCCAGTCTAATATTCTGTGGCAAAGCTTCCAAGAGTCTCTATTGCAATAGCTTCTAAACTGACATTTGTAGCTGTGCAAATTCTACAGAACTGTGCTTAATGTGGGGGGTAAACTTGCCCCATTTTGAGCCTGCCTCTTGGTCACTGCTCATTTTAGTACTGGCAGACCAGTCTTCCTAATGGCAGTAGGCTGTTCAAGAAATACATCAGAGCTGCAAGCCATGATGGTAAGGAACCTTTTTGGTCTTAACTTGTCTTTATGGGCAAAGTCTAGGTTCAGATCTAAAATTCTGGTAAGACAGGTGGACTGATTGGTTATTCCCAAAATCTCATAACAGGGTGTCCTACGCTTAATGAATGTCTAGACAAGTTATTACTGGGTGAAGGCAAAGGCCCTCTGAACAGATCAGCTTTTGTGCAGGCAGGTCGAGCAAACCAGCAACAAAGTGTCTTTAAATGTTGCATGTTCAGACAGAACACTCTCCATTTCAGTGGCTGTATTAAACTGATACTTGCCTTAGTACATTTTTAAGGTAGTTCTGTTGACACTTTCATACTCGAAATGGACTAAATGCAGTGTTTTAAGTTCCCTGTTAGGATACCTGGGATAGCCACATATCTTTGGATGAGCTGCATGATGTAGTGGATAGTGCTTGCAGCAGTGTCATGTACCAAGATCATAGCAGCTGAGAGAATTCAGCTTCACAGATGTTCGTTTGCTCACTATTGTGGTATTAACATATTGGACTTTTGCTTCAGAATACCCAGCGTCTGTCAACTTTTTGTTTTTATACCCTTGTCCTCATGGTTGGGGGAAGAGTTCCCTCATGTTTCCTCAGTTGTGGTATGAGGGACCTCTGCCTGCACCATATTTTGTTCTGTCAGCCCAGTACACACAGGAAGAAGCTTTATTAGTGTAGTAGCTAGTGTCATCAGTTGTCATTGACTTTGATTTCAGGATACAGGTGATTACTCTGGAGAAATTGTACACCTGATGCTCAAGTAAGCAGATTGTAACGTCTACAGTTACAAAGTGCTTTTTTGGTTCAAAATAAATGCCCTGTGAAAGTTTCCATAATTGGTGCTTGTTTTGCTCTTTGGACCAGAGTAAATTCTCTTGCCTGCACTGATTTATCATCCTCCAACAGACTAAGAAAATTCCAGGAGTAAATCAGAAAAAAATTCATTCATTGGGTTCAAAATGCTATCATGTTAGCAGATCATTTGTGGGCACCCTGTCTAAAAAATCAAGTACTCACAAGGGGGGTTAACAGGCTAACGGTCCCACTGCCTTCCTAGATTTGAGGATAATTGGACTGTTGAGATGCCTACTTGGATCAGGCTCCTTTCAAGAGACTGCAGTGCTGTGATCAGTGTTTGCAGTATTACTAATAAGCAAGCGATTCCTCCAGGGATAGTTGTACATCTAGCTAGGATATGAAAGCATGGGCGTCTTCCTCTCGTGCTGTGTGTAAAGCATGACCAAAGTGTCAAGGATGTGGTACGCAAGGAACACGAGTGAGTACGTCAGAACTTCCTGACACCAGCTCTAACACTGAGCCTATAATTTTGTCTGTTAATGTAGGATCATTGCTGGTGCCATTTACCTAAGGCAGGTAAGTATCCCCATTGGGGAAACATCCTTTCCCCTCATTATTTTTGACTAAAATTTAATCCTTTATGATATAAAGTATGTAGAGAAAATGTGACTTTTAGAATAAGCAATCAGTTGTAGAAGTTATACTGTTCCTTTGTTTAAGATTCTTGAGCAGTCTGTTCTGATTTATCTTGAGTGCAAGACTAAAGCTGCTTATATATACTATAATGGAATCTTGTACGTTCTGCTCACATGTCTCCAGTCATCCCCCCAAAACAATTGTCTTGGCTGTCCAGTAGGACCTGGCTGTCTTGAGTCCTTCGATCTGGATGCATTGGCTGCTCCCTCTTTCGCATCCCTCTCAGGGGCTGACAAGGTGCTGGCTCTTAACATGTCCACCTTTGCTAGTGCCTGTGCCGCAAAGGATGACTTCAGACATATTTTAGATGGACAGGATGGCATTCATTGGATTTTGGCTGTCACTTCAGGTACGTCGGGGATTGGAGCCTCAAAAGATGTTGTTCCTGTTTCACTGTTGCAGTAATCACATTTGGGCCATCTGCCTGCCAGTAGCCCTCAGCCGGCCTGAATATCAGAGTCTTTGGATTTCTGTGTTGGATGCTGTTGCTTCTTCCATGACATCAGGGGTTTAAGACATGCAGCCGACACCATTACATCGGGCTTTCTTGCGGTGCTCGAAGCAGATGTTCATCATGCATACAGCTACAGTCATAACAGATGGGTTCTCCTGCTGTCAGGCGGGTCCTCGGTCGGCCGAATTCCAAAGTCTAGGTCCGGCGTTGGTTGTAGTCTCTTCTTCCCTGACATCAGTGCGACAGGGGTATAAAAGAACCAGCTGACACCATTTTCTTCAGTCTTTCTTGCCGCGCGGTGCCTGAAGCAAAAGCAGTTCGCAAGTGCCGGTCGGCCAGCTCCTGAGATTACGAAAGATTTGGAACCGAAGTAGTCTTAAACGCCAAGTACCCCGTTGGGGAAACTTTTTCTTGCCTCAGACCGATGTCAGACAAAGTTAATAATTGTATTTCTTGTGGGAAGCAAATACCGCATAAGGATTTCCATTCCCTCTGTATACCTTGTTTAGGCCCAGACCACGACGTCTCGGTCTGTCGCTTTTGTGCTACATTCAACAAACGTACTAAGCATCGGGCAGAGTTCGCCCATCATTGTTTTGGGAAAGGATTTAACTATACTTTGTCGTCGGATACTCCGACTCCGGTTTTGTCTAAGCGCAAAGACAAGGACCGACACTCTAGGTCCGCGGCCTTTACCGACACCACGCCAAAGCAGACTACATGTGGTCCGGTTCTCAGCGAGGCGCCTACGCAGCCCCTGATTACCGACGACACATCTTTGGCAGTGTCTCCTGTACCCGAGGTCGCAGGCTCCTCTGCCCACACCCTGACTACAGATACCGAAGCCACGCTTGGCGTTGAAACACAGAATGTGGAAAGGTCCACCTCCACTCAAGGTGTCTTCAGACCTTCCTCTTCTTTCTCCAAGGCTTTCACCAAACCTAAAGCTACCATGCACCCTAAGAGACCAGCTACACAGGGTCCATCTCCAGGCCCCATGCCTAAGAAACAGATGCTTAAAATGGCTGAGGATTTAATTACTCTAATCAGAGGTTCTCAGCCACCTCCGGACAAAAGACCCAGAGTAGAGGAAGATTCCCCTTCTGATCAGGGCTCCATTATTTCAGAGCACCCCCGAGGATTACTCATTTGGTGAAACTCTGCATACCTTAAGGGAACACTTCCACTGGGAAGGCCAGGATTATTCAGACTCCAAGAAAAGGCTCAGGGAATTTCTTTTGTTACCCCAGCACAGGCCTCTGGCTATACCTCCTGTCCTGGACATCCTAGATGATGTTAACTCTGAGGCCTGCCTTAACCCGGACTCTCTTCCTCCAGCTCCAGTTAAGCCTGACAGGTACTACAGGGTTCCTGACTCTCACCAATTTCTATACAAAAGCCATGCTGCTGACCTAGAAACCATCTCACAGGGGCCCAAGGGAGTTAAGGCCTCCATTGCCAAAAACCCATTGCCTTCAGAGAGAGATTCCAGATCCTTAGAAAGGTGGGGAAAGAAGGTATGTACCTCTGCTACCTTATCCATGAGGGCCTTAAACTGTCAGTTTCATATGCTAAAATACCAACAGTTTCTGTTATCTCAATTGAAAAGTAAAATGTCACAACCTGAACAACCAGACATGAAGGAGTTGCAGGATTTGATGCATAGTGCAGAACAAGTGGGTAAACATACCTTACAATGTGGTTTTGATGCTCTAGAGGCCTCATGTAGAGCTGCTGTTACAGGCTCAGTCATACGTAGGCATGCCTGGCTCAAGGAACAAGCCTTGCCTGATCATGTCAAAGCTAAATTACTAGACGCCCCTCTTCAAAAGGATGTACTATTTGGGGCAAATGCTGAGGAAGTATTACGGAAAATGGAGGAAAAGGCTAAATCAATGCAAACTGTGAAAGAATTTCTGCAGGTTCAACCCCCACGTTTTAGTAGAAATTGGCCTTCCAAAAACTGGTCCTTTCCTGCCACAGACAGACCCCAAAGAGGCAGATACAGGCGCCCGAGGGGGAGAGGGCAAATACAAGGCTCGTACAGAGGCAGACAATGGCAAGCTCCTACACAAAGAGGTGGTGAGGACAACTCGCAATCTTTCAGAAAGCAAAACCAATGACTTCCCCTTTGCATGCCAATCAGGTCTCAAATGGCAGCCCCCTTAGGAGGAAAGCTGGCACTATTCTCAAAAAATTGGCATATTGTCACAAAGGACAAATGGATCCTGAACATTATAAACAGAGGCTACAAATTCCATTTTCATACCCTTCCAAAAATGAAAGGCATGCCAAACCTGCCACACAATCAAAGGGCAGAGGCAAATTTCAGATCTTACAAACATGAAAGCTATTCAAGAGGTACCTACACACGAACAAGGTCAAGGTTTTTATTCCAGGCTATTTCTGGTGCCAAGGAAGGGAGAAGATTGGAGACCTATTTTGGATCTTTCCATCCTAAACACATTCCTACTCGTACCAAAATTCAAGATGCTCACTCTACAGCAACTTCTTCCCATGCTGGGCAAGGAGTCTTGGCTGTTAACATTGACCTCGAGGCATACCTGCATGTCCCAATCAGACAAAATTGCAGAAGATACCTCAGATTTCTTGCAGGTTCAACCCATTATCAATTCTCTGCATTGGCCTTTGGTTTATCTACTGCGCCCAGAGTATTCATGAAATGCCTGGCATCAGTAGTTGCCTACTGCAGACTTCAAGGGATACAAATATACCCTTATTTGGACGACTGCCTGATCCAAGTGGACAGCAAGCACATTCTTCTGAAACATCTGGCTTATGTAATAATGTTATTAAACTCTCTAGGATACACAGTCAAAGAGAAATCAAGACTAATACCCTCTCGGAAGATAATTTTCCTGGGTGCCAATTTGGACACAAACACCCAGATGGCCTACCTCACGCCAGAGAAGCAGGGGCAACTAATTCAATATTTCAGAATACTGGCAAATTGCACCAGGCTGACTGCAAGGAAAATCCTGCAGGCTCTGGGATTCATGGCATCTTGCATCTTACTAATCCCATGTGCAAAGCTGCATATGAGAATACTACAATGGTACCTAAAAAAAATATGGTCTCAACACAGCCACAGTTTGGAAACAATAATACCACTAATTCCATGTCTGCAAAAGGAATTTCTGTGGTGGGCTCAAGCATGCCAAACACAGGTCTTCCATTCAGCAAGCCTCAAGCAAATCAAGTCATCACAACAGACGCCTCGGACTACGCCTGGGGGGCGCACATGACCGACCGGTGCATTCAGGGCAAATGGACCCAAAAAAGAAAAGCACCTTCACATCAATCAAATAGAAATGCTAGCAGTGATTAAATGCTATTACAGCTTTCAAGGACCTTCTACAACCAGGTCAGCTACTGATAAGAACAGACAACACCACAATTATGTGGTACATAAGCAGGGAGGAACACATTCTTATCCCCTATGCAGACTGCCCATGTCACTTTGGAACATGGCCATGGACTTAAAAATGGAACTACAAGCACAGTACTTGCCAGGCAAGGAAAACACGCTGGCAGACTACCTAAGCAGGAGTATGACAGATCCACACGAATGGAAGTTGCATCCAAAGGTTTTTACAGAAATAATCCAAGAATGGGTTAAGGCCAGACATAGATCTCTTTGCCTCCCACAAAAATCATCAATTGACAAAATTCTGCTCAAGGATCTTCCATCCAAAGGCCTGGAGAGTGGACGCTCTCTTTCAGTTGGACATCAATGACAGTTTATGCCTTCCCACCTCTTCCTCTGCTGCCCAAAGTCCTATTGAAGACCAGAGCAGACAGACCAAAGATGATCCTCATTGCTCCGGACTGGCCAAGGCAACACTGGTACCCACTCCTGAGGAGCCTGATGCATTCCCCACCATGGACCCTGCCTCTAATGCCTCTTCTGACTCAGCACAGCTTCAAAACTCTTCACAGTCAGCTGAAAACACTCAATCTAGCCGTATGGAAGATTCCTTAGCATCGCAGCAGGCCCTGCTCTCCAAGGAAGTGCAGGATGTCATTTTGGAGGCCAGAAGGCCATCAACTAGAAATGCTTACTCTGCAAAATGGAAACGTTTTTGTGTTTGGAATGAGAAAAAAGGCCAGTGCCCTGGAAAACTGAATTTACCTCAAATACTACAATATTTGGCTGAACTGCTAAGCAGTGGACTTTCGTTCTCCATCAAAATCCATGCCTCAGCCATTTCTGCAGAATACAACACTGATCCACCTTTATTCTCTCGCCCTCTATTAAGACAGTTCCTCAGAGGGGCTAAGAATTTAAGACCTCCAAGAAAACAACCAATACCTGCTTGGGACCTTAATTTCATTCTGGAAAAATGGACTTTGCCTCCTTTTGAGCCAGCTGCCTCATCAGATTTGCAATATTTGTCCTGGAAAACAGCTTTCCTTCTGGCTATCACTTCACTTCGTAGAGTTTCAGAACTACAGGCTCTTATGGCTGTCAAGCCTTTTATCTTCCATCAGGACAGAGTTTCATTACGTACCAACCCGTCCTTTATGCCTAAAGTGGTATCCAGGGTAGCTTTAAATCAGGCCTTACATTTACCTACTTTTTATCCTAATCTTCAAAACAAAGGGGAGAGATTACTGCATTCCTTGGACATCCACAGACAACTGCATTATTTGGACAGAACAAAACCTTTCAGAAAATCAGAACAGCTTTTTGTGGCCTATGCGGTGGGAGCTCAAGGAAAGTCAATATCCAAACAGACAATCTCAAAATGGATAGGCCACTGCATACGCTTTTGCCATTCCTTTCATGGCAAAACGGTACCTACAGGCATTAGAACTCATTCTACCAGGGCCACAGCCACCTCTGCAGCCTTCCTCAGAGGAGTTCCTACCAAGGATATTTTAGAAGCAGCCACTTGGAGTTCTGTGCATACCTTCTCTAAGCACTACAACCTACTATTGTACTCCATATCTAGAGCAGGCTTTGCCACTGCAGTCTTGCAGGGCATTTTGGCTCCTCTTAGCTCCACCTAGTGCCTACCACCCCTTTCTTAGCTTTGGGATTCTACCCATCTGTTATGACTGCAGCTGTATGCACGATGAACATAGTACAGTTTTGTACCTACCATAAATGTAGATGTTCGAGTGCTAATACAGCTGCAGTCCAGGATGTCCTTCAAGGATGCATCTGCAGTCCTTACAAATGGGTTGTCCTGTCGTCAGGCAGCCCTTCGGTCGGCCGGATTCCAAAGTCTGGGTCTGGCCTCGGCTGGTGTCGCACTTCACCCGACGTCACAGCTGCAGTTCTTGGGTATAAAGGCATCAGCCGGCGCCATTTTCCTCAGTCTTTCTTGCCGTGGCACCGAAGCAGAAGCTGTTCGCAAGTGCCGGTCGGTCAGAACCAGAGATTACTACTACAAGTACCGAAGACTTCTAAAAAGCTAAGTACCCCGTTGGGGACTCTTTCTTGCCTCAGCCGATGTCAGAAAAAGTGAATAACTAACTTGTGGGAAACAAATACCTCATAAAGATTTCCAGTCTTACTGCTTACCTTGCTTAGGCCCAGACCACGACGTAGGAGCTTGTCTAGCCTGTGCTTCTTTCAACCGACGGATGCTTAGACATCTGTCGGAATTTGCTGGAGTTTTTCGGCTCCGATTTTGCTTACATTATGCCGTCGGATACTCCGACTATGCAAATTTCTAAAAAGCGCAAGGAAAAGGACTGACTCGCGGTCCGCGGTTTCGGCCGAAACCGCGGTTAAGCCAACCACGAGTGTCTGTTTCGGCTGAAACAGTCCACGGTTCTTCCTTCGGCCGAAAGCTTGCCACTTACCGAGGCCTCATCCAGCCTGGCTGAATCTGCTACTGAAATGCCACCTGCTCTTGCAGGTTCTTAGGATTTATCTGATACTATCCCTTTGGATATTTCTACCCCTGCATGTGGAGCTGCTAGGCCTCCTGCATCCATGTCGATTAAGGCCTTTGCCAGGGGTAAAGCAGCAAAAACTACCAAATCTGTGCCTGCTAAGACCCCCTCTCACAGGCCTAGCTCTAGTTCACAAATGCTTAGTCTAGCAGAGGATCTCATTTCTTTGATCCGGGGATCCCAACCACATCCAGACAGGGCCTCTCACCCACCTCCAGAGAAGAGGACTAGAGTAGAGCCCCCTGAGCCAGTTTCTTCAGATGGCTCCTCTGATGAATCAGATAATTCAAACCCTCCAGAGGGCCCCTTTTCTCCTTATGAGGACTCTGATGCAGAAGAGTCCATTCCTTCTGCCTCTCCGCCTGAGGAATTTTCTTTTGGAGAAACCTTGCATGCTATGAGGGAACAATTTCAATGGCAGGGCCAGGATTTTTCAGACTCTAGGAAAAGGCTTAGAACCTTTCTGCATTTGCCACAACATAGGCCTTTAGCCATTCCTCCAGTACTTAATATTGTGGATGATGCTTTTAATGATGCTTGTACTGCTCCTGATTCTCTTCCTCCGGCCCCTGCTAACCCCGATAGGTACTACAGGGTTCCGGACACACATTATCATTTGTATAAGGCCCCTTTTGCAGATCCCAAAACTATCTCCCAGGGACCCAAGGCTGTAGCAGCTACTTCTACCCAAAACCCCCTCCCCTCAAAGGGAATCTAGGGCCTTAGAGAGATGGGGTAAAAAAGTTTACACTTCTGCTACTCTTTCAGCTAGGGCCTTGAACTGTCAATTCCACATGATTCAGTATCAGGAATTTGTTAGACCAATTAACTAAAAAACTGTCCTCGGATGAACCATTAGACAAAAAATCTGTACAGGAAATGGTACATAACATTCAGCAGGTCAGTAATCATTCCTTAAAATGCGGCTATGATGCACTGGAGGCTTCCTTTAGATCAGCCATGACTGGCACAGTGATCAGAAGACATGCATGGTTAAAAGAGCAGTCCTTACCAGACCATGTTAAATCAAAGCTCCTAGATGCTCCCATGGATAAGCTCAATTTGTTTGGCTCCCTGCAGCAGGTGCTGAAGAAGGTGGAAGAGAAAGCAAAATCTGTCCAGACAGTCAAGGATTTCTTACAGGTCCAGCCTCCAAGGTTTAGCAGGAACTGGCCTTCCAAGAATTGGTCCTTTCCAGACACCTCCAGAGCTCCGAGAGGCAGGAATAGGCGCTCAAGAGGCAGGGGTCAATCCAGAGGTGCCTACAGGGGACGTCAGTGGCAGGCTAACAACCAGCGAGGTACAGCCACAGATCCAGCCACCACCACTTCCACAGGACAATCAGTGACTTGGCTCTGGCACCGCCTAGCAGGGAACAACTAGAGGCACCCCTAGGCGGGAAGCTAGCCTTATTTTCAGTAAACTGGCATTACATCACAGGAGACAAATGGATTTTACAGACAATAGACCAAGGTTACAGGTTTCACTTCCATACTCTACCAAGGAAGAGAGGAATGCCAAACCTACCTCCAAATCAGAAGACAGAAGCTCTAAAACAAATAACTCACTAAGGATGAGAGCTATAGAAAGGGTACCATCTATGGAACAAGGGCAAGGATTTTACTCCAGACTCTTCCTGGTACCAAGAAAAGAAAACCAATGGAGACCTATTCTCGACCTGTCCGCTTTAAACACATACCTCATTGTCCCAAAATTCAAAATGCTGACTCTACAGCAGCTTCTTCCCATGCTGGGCAAGGAGTCTTGGCTGATAACTCTAGATCTCAAGGAGGCATACCTGCACGTCCCCATACGACCAAATTGCAGAAGATACCTCAGATTTCTTGCAGGATCAGAGCATTATCAATTCTCAGCATTGCCCTTTGGCTTATCTACTGCGCCCAGAGTATTCACGAAATGCCTGGCATCAGTAATTGCTCATTGCAGGCTTCAGGGAATTCAAATTTACCCTTACCTGGACGACTGCCTGTTACAAGCGGACAACAAAAACAAATCAACAAAAGATTTGGAAAGGGTCATTCATCTACTACAAGCCCTGGGATACACAGTCAATATAAAAAAGTCAAGGCTGATACCATCCCAAAGGATAACCTTCTTGGGTGAAGATCTGGACACATCAAAACAAATGGCATTCCTGACAGTAGAAAAACAGGAGCAACTCCCTCTCTACTTCATGGCATTAACAAAGCAGAACCAGCTAACAGCAAGAAAAGTCCTGCAAGCTCTCGGTTACATGGCATCCTGCATAATATTGATTCCACATGCCAGACTACATATGAGAAAGTTACAGTGGTACCTAAGGAATTTATGGTCTCAGCACAAGCACAGCCTAGAAACCCAAATTCCAATAATTCCATGCCTGAAAGAAGAATTCCAATGGTGGGCTCAGGCCTGTCAATCAAACAAGGGACTGCCCTTCCACAGCACTCAACCAAGCCAGACCATCACAACAGACGCCTCAGACCTCGGTTGGGGGGCACACATGCTGGACAAGGTCATACAAGGCTTATGGACTCAAGACCAGCTGCACCTACACATAAATCAAAAGGAAATGCTGGCAGTAAAACTGGCAATTCAGGCATTCAGGCCATTTCTTCGACAGGGTCAACTGCTGATGAGGACGGACAACACCACAGTTGTGGTACATCAACAAACAGGGAGGCACACATTCATACCCTCTATGCCGGATGGCAATGGACCTCTGGAATGTGGCACTGAGCTTCAACATTCAGCTACAAGCACTTTTTGTGCCAGGAAAAGAAAATATACTAGCAGACATCCTAAGCAGAACTACCACGGATGCCCATGAATGGATGCTGCATCCGGACATCTTCAAAACCATTACAGGGAAATGGGGACTACCAGAAATAGACTTATTTGCATCCCCACACAATCACCAACTGAAAAATTTTGCACAAGGACGTACCACCCACTTGCTTCGAAAGTGGACTCCCTATCTTTCAGTTGGAAAAACCTGACAGCATATGCATTCCCACCTCTTCCTTTGATGCACAAGGTGCTATTGAAGATCAAAGAAGACCGTCCAAGGATCATCCTGATAGCTCCAGACTGGCCAAGGCAACATTGGTACCCATTACTGAGGAGTATGTCTCGGGAACAAATATGGCCTCTACCCCTAGTTCCCTTGCTGTTAACACAGAACAACTTCAAAACCCTGCATCCAAGCCTGAAAACACTGCAGCTGGCTGCCTGGAACATTGCATAAGACCAAATAACCCAGATTTATCTCAAAGGGTTAAAGACATTATCTTGGAGGCTCGCAGACCCTCAACAAGAAAAAATTATTCAGCAAAATGGAAAAGATATCTCATTTGGAGTACTGCAAAAGGAGAGAATGTGTCACTGGTAAACATAGCTAACATCCTGGAATACTTGGCAGAGCTCTTCCACAACTGCCTGTCCTATTCTTCCATTAAGATTCATGCATCAGCTATTTCAGCAGAATACAACTTGGATCCTCCAGTCTTCTCACATCCTCTGCTCAGGCAGTTTCTGAGAGGGATTAAAAATGTAAAGCCACCTAGGAAGCCACCATTGCCATCATGTTTGTGCTAGAAAAGTTGACAATCCCTCCTTTCGAGCCAGCAGCAACAGCAGAATTACAGTACTTATCATGGAAAACTGCTTTCCTGCTCGCAATCACTTCAGCAAGAAGGGTATCTGAGCTACAGGCATTAATGGCAGTACAGCCCTTCCTAATCTTCCATCAAGATAGTGTCCATGAGAACTAATCCTACTTTTATGCCAAAGGTGGTCTCCAGGGTATCTTTAAATCAAGCTATCCACCTACCTACATTCTTCCCCAACCCACAGAACAGGGGAGAAAGACTGTTGCATACCTTGGATGTACATAGACAATTACGTTACTACCTGGACAGGATCAAGAGCAATAGAAAAACTGACCAGCTACTGGTAGCATATGCAACAGGAATGGAAGGAAAAGCAATTTCAAAATAGACAATCTCTAAGTGGATAGGAAATTGCATTAGATTTTGTTACTCCTACCATGGGAAGAAAACTCCAGAAAACATCAGGCCTCACTCTACAAGGGCTACAGTCACTACCACAGCTTTTTTACGAGGAGTGGCTACCAAAGACATTTTAGAGGCTGCTACTTGGAGCTCCGTGCATACATTTGCCAAGCATTATAATTTACCTTTATACTCCAGATCCCGAGCAGGTTTTGCCACTGCTGTTTTGCAAGGGATCTTAACTACACCATAATCTTATTTCTCCTCCTCCCCCAGTTTGACTATGGTATTCTACCCATTTGTAAGGACTGCAGATGCATCCTTGAAGGACATAGTACAGTTTTGTACCTACCATAAATGTAGATGTCAGGCATGCATCTGCAGTCAGGATTACCCACCCTCCTTCCCCTCTGTGGTACTCTTAGGGTATTTGCCCATCTTGTAGCTAGCTGGGGGAATCTATTATGGTGTATTTGTTTGTATATATGTACATACTTGCTTATTTTTTGTTTGCTCTCTACTATTTGGAACCATTTGCATTTATCCAAATTTAGCCTTCCTAGAGGGCACCTGGCATCCTTAAAATAAAGGGGAACAGATACTGCATTCTCTGGACGTGCACAGACAACGTATACCCTATTTGGACCGGACTAAGCCTCTCAAAATCTGACCAGCTGTTTGTTAGCTTTGCTGCAGGGGCAGAGGGGAAGGCCATTTCAAAGCAAACCATTTCCAAATGGATAGCCCATTGCATTAATTTCTGCTACAAACAGAAAACTTATCCCAATACCCCACAGGGGATATTCCACCAGGGCTGCATCTACCTCTCCGGCATTTATCAGAGGAGTTCCTACCAGGGACATCCTGGAATCTGCTACCTGGAGCTCTGTACATACCTATACCCAGCATTACCACCTTGCCTATCTTTTCTAAATCCAGAGCTGGATTTGCCACAGTAGTCTTACAGGGCCTAATTGCTGGCCCTAATGCTCTTTAACTACCTCAACCCTTCCTTAGCTTTGGGAATCAACCCAAATGTGATGACTGCAACAGTGAAACATGAGCATAGTACAGTTGTGTACACTTAGGTGCATAGGTTGGTACTAGGCTATCGACCCTAGGGCCTATACAAGCCTAGCCATAATTCCCTGGATAGTACTTCCCACAATATTTACTTATCTGGACCCCTGTCTAGCAGGGCGACTGACATGATCCCCGGGGTGAATTTCCCATCTCCCATCCAATCATCAAGGTTCCTTTTGAAGAGGGCCAATGAGGCGCTCTGCTTGACATGTATGGGCAGTCTATTTCAGAGTATGGGGAGTCTCTGGGTTAGGAACCTATCTCTCCATGTTTTGTTCATTGTGATGACAAGGTTTAGATCCTTGGAGCGTGTGGCTCTGAGGGAGTGGGATTTCTTTAATTGTAGCATGTCCAACAGCTCAGGGTTTGCCATGGCCTTGTATGTTAAGCAGAGATCGCTTCTGAGTAGACGATATACCACAGAGTATAGCTGGAGTTTTTTTAGACTGTCAGCATATGGCATTTGCTTTAGGCCTGTGATGCTTTTAGTGAGGTATTTCTGTGGCCTTTCCAGCTGTTGCAGATGTCTTCGGGTAAATCTCAAACTGGGCATTATACTATAATGGGTCCAATGAGGGATGAGTACAGTGGGACAATGACCTCCTTTTTTTCTGGGTGAAAAGCCCTTAGTGATGAGGTGTGCCACATAGGATTTCCTGACTTGTGGTGATGTGGTTATCGAAAGTGAGACCACTGTCCACCTATGTCCCTAAGTCTCTCATCACACTTTCAATGTTTAGAGTACTGCCACTTATGTGGTAATTCATGGGTACATGTTTTTTTTCCAATGGGGATAGCTATACAATCTGAAGTAGTTAACTTTATTTGTGCATCAGCCTATGGGTATCAGATCCATATCGGATCTGAGCCGGCAGCTTCAAACCGCCAAGATTCAAGCTCCAAGCTCCTCCCCTTTACCCATAACCCCCTGCTATCCCTTCCTGACCTCAGATCTAGTCTGCCGCGGTCCTCAACAGCAGCTTTGAAATGAGCTTCCAGGCGTAGCGTAGGAGTTTTGTGATGAAAATCTTTTTTTTCATATTTTGTTAAAAATCTTGTGTGTCTACATAGCTTAGCTTACAACTGTTTTTGTTGGTCAAAGTTAGTGTATTCCCTCCCCGTGTGTGTAAGGTGTCTGTGTTTTGGGGCCTAGCGCGTGGGTTAAGAAAATGTCTGAGGCGCCCAAATCTTTCTTTTCCAAATGTACCAAGTGTGGCCATAAGCTGTCCCCAACGGATGGCCACACTCTGTGCGTTATTTGCCTTGGGGTTGAACATCTCACTTCGGTCTGCTCTATTTGTGCAGCGTTCAACCCCAGGGCCATCAGGGACAGGAGGTCGAAGCTGATCCTGGCGGGACTGTTGCCCCCGGACTCTGCTTTGTCCTCCGGGCCTTCTGTGGCTTCTGCTGAGGCTTCGGCAGCACCACCTTCTCTCCCTCTGGCCGGGACTCACCCTCCCACCCTTGGCCAAGAGGAGAGGGAAGCTAGGAAGGAGAAGCGGAAGCATCCCAAGAGGTGAGCTGAGACCTCTTCCTCGGCTCGGCCATCTAAGTGAGCTTCTCCTCCTATGGCCTCCGGATCTTCTCTCTCCTGGCTCCATTCTCCTCGTTTCTCGCCAGAGAAAGAGGAGACCCAGTCGCATTCAAGGTCATCGAGGTGGCATTCCTGGCCCGCCTCAGTGCCCTCGTCGAGGTCTACCCGTAGCATCTCCGCAGATTTGGACCGGATGATACGTAGGTTCCTCCAGGCCCAGATGCAGCTCCTGCCCCCCCCCCCCCCAATGGAGGGGAGCTCGACCCCTTTTTCACCCCGGTCGCTCCTTCTCCGACCCACTATCTGGGCTCGAAGCCGTTGGAGCCGGGGGAGCATCGGCGCTGATGGTCTCTGGCACTTCAGCTCCGATGGTGCCCTCGAGTCTGTCGGGTCCCTTTTCTTTGGATCCGAGCTCTGAGCTGAACTTCGGATCCGGAGGTGTCAGCATGACTTCGGCTCTGTCATGGCCAGAGCATGCTGGCCCTGCGGATACGAGGGAGGGTCTGCTCTCAGATCCGATAGGGAGCAGCTCACTTTCGACGTTGTAGAGAGGGTATTGTCGAGGGACTCCAGGCCCCCGGCTTCGGCTACGGCTCCACCCTGCACTCCCTCGCAGACAGGTCTACCTTCCATCACCCGGTCCCAGGGACAGCCTGCGCAAACGTCTAGATTGTTCCCCTGCCTGAACAGGATGTAGTTGGTGAAGCCTCCTCTGACAGCCCCCCCAGCCCCTTTTCGGATAAGTCATGTTGGAGCAAGGGAGCCTCTGTAGATGCCATGTTGGTGATGGCTGCCACCAAAAGGGAACTGGCCCAGGAGAGTTCCTCGGTCCATCCTCCAGACAAGGAGTCTCAGACGATGGACTCTGGGGAAGCGGGTGTGCGCTTCAGCCACCTTCTCTGCGAGGTCGCTGAATTATATGGCACACGTGATACGACTCCAGTGGGATCTCATTAAGGAATATGCTGGGTCGCCCCCAGAGTCCATGTTGGTGGAGGATAAGAAAGTGTTCTTAACCCGAATGGCCACTCTCAAATCTATCTCCAATATCTCTATGCGGTTACTGTCCCATGCCACGGAAGTAGCCGCTAGAGCCAGCAGAGTAGGTGTCGTCCTACGGCGACTGGCATGGCTCGGTCACTGATTTTGCAGAACCCTTCAAGGCGTCCTTCGCAAATGTTCCGTTTGGTTCTGCCCTTTTTGGTAAGACCGTACGCGACACATTGGTCCAGAGCGAGAAAGACAGGAAGCAGTCTGCCGTCAGTCTGCTTCTCTGCTCCCCAGAGGTCCTTCTCGAGGAACCAAAGGGGACAGAAGATGTGGTTCCGGAAGTTTCAACAATCCCGTTTCACTCCGGACCCCTCGTCCTTCAGAGGCAGAGGACGGAGTGGGCGCCGCCCTAGAGGCAGAGGGGGTCCGAAGAACTTCGGGTCCAGAAAACCTTTCTCTGATCGGCCCATGCAGCAACCCTGAGGAGTTAACCCGACTGCTCCACTCTGGAAGCAGTCGGGGGGGGGGGTTTCTCGAGGGACCTAGCAGCTTGGGAGTCCATTACAGCAGATCGCTGGGTGCTTCAGATCATATCCAGAGGCTGCAAGATATCTTTTCTCTATCCCCCCTCGACTCCCCCGAACCTCCATGATGTCCCACCCAATCAAAGGGAGGCGGCAACCGGGGAAATCCTCCAGCTGCTAGAAAAAAGAGCAATCCAGCACGTCCCCTCAGAGCAGTCCGGATCAGGCTTTTACTCCAGGTTCTTCTTGGTGCCAAAAAAGATGGGGGACTTAAGACCAATCCTCGACCTGTCCTTCCTAAGCCTGTCAGTAGCCAAAGAAAAGTTCCGGATGGTCATTCTCCAGTCCATTCTCCCACTTCTACAGGAGAACGACTGGATGTGCTCCATAGACCTCAAGGATGCGTACTACCACATTTTGATGGGCAGAAGCTCCAGGAGGTTTCTCCGCTTCTGGCTGGGAGCCAGCTGTTATCAGTTCAGGGTCCTCCCCTTTGGTGTCACCACAGCCCCCAGGGTGTTCACCAAAGTCTTGACAGTTGTAGTGGCCCACCTGAGACTCAAGGGAATTCAGGTCTTTCCGTACCTGGACTGGCTCCTGACCGCCCCCACCAGGCATCTACTATGCGCAGCCAAAGACTACTTTCTCCATTTAGCTCCCTGGCTGGGGATCACGATCAACATCAAAAAATCTTCCCTTCTTCCAACCCAAATCCTAGATTTTATTGGAGCCAGATTAAACACAAACCAGCTTCTAGCCTTCTTGACTCCAGACCGGCTTCGAACTCTTAAGACTCCACATGTTGGCCCTTCTTCAATCCCCAGCACCCTCTGCGGACTTGGTCCTGAGGGCGTTAGGCTCTATGATGGCAACTATTAATCTTCTCCCCTTGACGTGCTTGAATATGAGAGTTCTTCAATGGACCTTGCAAGTCCAATGGTCCCTCCTGCGGCATTCCATGAGCTTCCCCATTCCCCTCAGCAGGGTCTGCAGGAAAGCCCTCTTATGGTGGCTCCAATCCACGGACCTCCAGAAAGGGCGCCCCTTCTCTGTCCCATCCCCTAGCCACTGTGACCACGGATGCCTCTCACCTCGGGTGTGGGGGGCACTGCATGGGCAGGACCGTCCAAGGCACGTGGACCCATTCGGAGACCCTTTTCATGTCAATGTCAGAGTGGTGCTTTTGGCGTTGCAAGCACTTCACAGCCTTCTTCCCTTGGTGACAATTGCGATTTCAAACGGACAATGTCAGTTGTCTGGTATATCAGCAAGCAAGGGGGAACCAGGTCCTATCCACTTTGTCGGGAGGCCATGAGTGTGTGGGAATGGGAGAGATACAACAACCGCTTTCTCATAGCGACGCACATTCTGGACCGGTCCAACATCTTGGCAGACGAGCTGAGTCTAACCATTCTCTCACCGTGCGAGTGGTCTCTAAACCCCAGAATAGCGAAGTTAATCTTCTCAAAGTGGGGTCAACCTCGCTGCGATCTTTTCGCCTCGCCTTCCAAAGCAAAGTGCAGCGACTATTTCGCTGTAATTCCCCCGCCCAGGGAATCCCCCAGAGACGCTCTGGTGCATGTTTGGCCACCCGGTGTACTTTATGCTTACCCTCCTCTTCCCCTGATGCTAAAGTTCTTACAGAAAGCCCTGCGGTTGGGGAGCAGAGTAATCCTCATTGCCCCATTCTGGCCTCGTCAACCTTGGTTCCCTTTTCTGTGGTCTCATCTAGTGAATCCCCCATGGATTCTAGATCCCATCCTGGATCTGATCTCTCACCCATCAGGCCTGTCAGTTCCGAACCTGGACAACCTCAAGCTGACAGCTTGGTTGATCCAGTTCCACTAATAGCTAGGACTCCCGGTATCTCATCCCCTGTCAAGGCTATACTAGTAGCCGCGCACAAGCCATCTACGAGAAGAATTTATAATGGCAAATGGAAGCGTTTTTCTATTTGGGCGGAGCGTCAAAACTTGGATCCCTTTACAGCTTTGCTGCCAGCGGTGTTAGATTTTCTATCCGGCTTATTTGACCAAGGTGCTTGTTCTACGGTCAAGGTCCAGCTGGCTGCAATCTCTCACTATCATGTCGGGAGTGATCTCTACCCTTTGACTTCATCTAAATTATGTAAGACCTTCCTAAAAGGCACTTTCCTTTTGAGGCCTCCAGTTAAGCATGCAGTCCCTCCTTGGGACTTAACCCTTGTTCTTCAGTCTCTGACAGCTCCTCCTTTTGAGCCTGCATCTTCAGTGGATGTGAAATACTTATCTTGGAAGACAGTTTTTCTTGTTGCCATCACTTCGGCCAGAAGGGTTTTGGAACTTCAAACCCTCTGTGCCAAGCCACCGTACTTAATATTTCACAAAGATAAGAGTTTCACTCGGGACCAATCCCTCATTTCTGCCCAAAATTGCTTCGTAGTCCAATATCAACCAATCTATTAATTTACCAGTATTCTTTCCAAATTACCAGAATAAAAGTGAATATAAGCTACACTCTGGACGTACATAGGCAACTGAGGTTTTATTTGCACAGGACAGCTGATCACAGGAAATCAGACCAGCTTTTTTATCCTTTGCTAAACCCACTTTGGGAAAACCTGTATCAAGTCACCTTGTCCAGATGGATTTCACAATGTGTTCTTCTGGCTTATGAGACTTCGCCCGGTCTGCACCTCAAGATGTCCATGCCCATTCTACTCTATCAATCTCTACCTCTGCTGCTTTTCGATCTAGGGTGTCACTGGATGACATTTGTTCAGCAGCCACTTGGGCTTCACCTAATACATGCATAAACCATTACAGATTGGATATTGTCTCTAGAGGGAGAGCATCCTTCGGCTCTGCAGTGCTCCAGAACATCCTTCCATGAGGACCTCCCAAGAATTGGGTAGCTGGGGACTCTGTCCCATAGGCTGATGCACAAATGAAGTTTACTTCAGATTAAGAAGTTATGTACTCACCATAACGTTCCATCTGAGTAGGTAAACTTAATTTGTCAGCAACCGACCTCCCCTCCTTCCCCCTGATCCATATGGATACTCAAAGCAATACTGCTTGTCTTGGCGGATTGTCTTTAGGTTGGAGTTTGGAGGTGGTTCTTTGGTTCTGTATGTTTCTGCTTATGAGCAAACTTTATCTGAGGTCAGGAAGGGATAGGGGGTTATGGGTAAAGGGGGGGAGCTTGGAGCTCGGATCTTAGCTGTTTGAAGCTGCCGTCTCAGATCTGATATCCTTAGGTTGCTGACAAATGAAGTTTACCTACTCAGATGGAATGTTATGGTGAGTACATAACTATTTCTTGGCATTGAGCGTGAGCCCATGGCTCTGGCACCAGGCATCTGTTTCTGTAAAGCCCTGTTGTAGAATATCCACATCATTTGGAGATTCAGTAATGGCTCCCAGTTTGCAGTCCTCTGTGAACTTTGTTAGCCAGAGTCCCTTAGTGTTGGCCTGTACTTCAGAGAAGTAGATGCCAAACAGGAGTGGTCCCAGGACTAAACCCTGAGGTACTCCACTTGTCACTTGTCTGGAGCTGGATTTGGAGTCTGCTACTTTTACAGTCAGGGTTCTGTCGGTAAGCCAGTTGGCAACCCATCGAGTGATGTAGGGATTTATGCCCAGCTTAGTAAGTTCTTCTATGATTCCATAGTGGGGGATGGTGTCGAATGCCTTGGCGAGGTCCAAAGAGGCTGTGGAGCACCTTACCCTCGTCCACAGCTCAGGAGACTGATTCGAAGAAGGAAGTCCGATTCAGGAGACAAGATCGGCCCTTCACAAACCCAAATTGGGTGGGGTCCAGTGTTTGAAGGTTGCCAATGTCTGTTTATAAGTTCCATGATGGTGTTCCATGCCCTTGCAAATCAGGCTTGTCAGACTAATGGGATGGTAGTTCCCGGGATCCAAGGCGGATCCCTCCTTGTGGAGTGGGATAACTGTAGTTGTGTGCCACTCAGTGGGCATGAAGCCTGAGGCGAGGCTATGATTAAACATGACACTTAGGTGAGGTGCCAGTTCATTTTGTAGTTCATGTAGTACACAGCCTGGGATGTCATCTGGTCCCATGGATGCTGTATTCTCTTTGGAGAGTGCAGTTTGTACTTGTGTGGCCGTGATTACCGGAATTTGGCAATCTTTTGGTATTGAGATGGGCCCTTTTGGGGGTGAGATGCAGGTAAAATTGGCACTAAATCTGCCGGGATATTGGCAATATCCTTGGGATCATTCTATTTAATGCCATTCTGTTGTAGCTCAGAGCAGATCTGAGCGTTGCCATTTAGATTCTTGACATAACTATAGAATGCCTTGTGGTCGTCTTTGGAATCTTTGGTAATTTTATTTTCGTAACTTACTATAAATGTAGATGTTAGTGTATTCACTGTTGCAGTCCTGGTTACCCTCCCGCCCCCTGACTTCTCTCTACTCTACCTTTCCTTCTTTGGCATGTGTATTTGCTTTTTGATGGGGGTGTAACCATACCATGTAATTGCTTCCTAGTATGGGGGCACCTGACATCTGGGGCAAGAAGAACTGATGTAATGGCATCTGCTGCTGTTCATAGTGTTTCACTGTTGCAGTCATTACTCTTGGGTTATCCTGCTGGCAGGCTACCCTCAGTCGGCCAGAATTCCAAAGTCTAGGTCTGGCATTGGTTGCTGTCGCCTCTTCCCTGACGTCAGTGCGCCAGGGGTATAAAAGATGCAGCCGACATCATTTTCTTCAGTCTTTCTTGCCACGCGATGCCCGAAGTAAAAGCAGTTGGCAAGTGCCGGTCAGGTGACTCTTCAGAACCGAAGTCTTCATTAAAGCTAAGTACACCATTGGGGAAACTTTTTTTCTTGCTCCAGACCGGTGTCAAAAAATTGTATTTCTTGTGGGAAGCTAATACCTCATAAGGATTTTCACTTACAGTATTCCTTGCCTATGTCCTGATCACAACGTTGCTAGCTGTCGGTTTTGTGCTAGATTTAACCAGCATACTATCAAGGATCTGTTTGATTTTGCATTTCATTACTTTGGCCGAAGCTTTAATTATATGCCTTCGGACCAGCCGACAACCGGAGTTTACAAAAAAGCAAGGAAAAGGATAGGCATCAGAGGTCCAAAACAGACTAAGCCTCTGCTAGGCCAGTCGCCGGTTCTCACTGAGGCGCTTTCGCAGCCCCTGGCGCCCGCTACCTCAGAGCCACAGGCTGCTTCCGACTCCCACATGGAGCCGACTGTGCCTCTGGAAACTCCAGGTATTGGACACTCTGAAATCATTCCCTCAGATGGGTCCGGAGCCGCTGAGCAGGCATCTGCATCTGAGGGTGTCTTCAGACCTACACAGCTATATATTAAGCCATCTTCAGCTTCAAAGACTAAAGCAGCTCTAAAGACAAAGAAACTAGTATAGCATTCTCCTTCTCAGACTTCCATGCCTAAAAAACAGATGCTCAAAATGGCCGAAGACCTAATTGGTTTGATCAGGGGCTCCCATCCCCCTCCTGATAAGACGCCTAGGCAAGAGACAAAGTATGATTCTTCTGATCTGGTTTCTATTTCCTCGGATTCCTCTTCTGAACAGGATTATTCCATGCTTCCCTATGAGAATTCTGATGCTGAAGAATCCATTCCTTCAGCCTCTCCTCCTGAGGATTATTCTTTTGGGGAAACCCTGCATACCATGAGGGAGCATTTCCACTGGGAGAGGCAAGATTATTCTGAATCTAAGAAAAGGCTCAGACTTTCTGCTACTTCCTCAGTACAGACCTCTTGCTATTCCATCTGTTCTGGACATTGTAGATGTATTTTCAGTCTGGCCTGTCCCCTGACTCTTTACCTCCTGCATCTGCTAAGCCAGACAGATATTAAAGGGCCCCGGATCCTCATAAATTCCTATATAAAAACCCCGCTGCTGACTCAAACTATATCTCAGGGTCTCAAAGGGGTTAAAGCTTCCACTGCAATAAAACCTTGTCCCCTCTGACAGGGATTCTAGGGCTCTAGACAGATGGGGGGTGGGGAGTCTACACTTCTGCTACCCTGGCTGTAAGGGCTTTAAATCGTCAGTTTCATATGCTTAAATATCAGCAATATTTAATGTTGCTTAAACAGAAAATGTTGACAAATACTGAATGTTCAGAGAACAAGGAATTGCAGGATTTATTGCATGCAGCTGAACAAGTGGGAAAGCATACTTTGCAATGTGGTTATGATTCACTGGAGGCCTCTTGCAGGGCCTCTGTTGCATGTTCTGTTATTAGGAGGCATGCTTGGTTAAAGGAACAGAATCTGCCTGATCATGTTAAAGCAAAAATATTAGATGCACCATTACAGCATGATACTTTGTTTGGTACTAAAGCATAAGTGTTGAAAAAATGGAGGATAAAGCAAAATCCATGCAGACAGTCAAGGATTTCTTACAGGTACAGCCACCCAGGTTTAGCAGGAACTGGCCCTCTTAAAAATTGGTCCTTTCCAGTGTCAGACCACAAAGAGGCCAGATACAGGCGTCCCAGAGGCAGATAGCCCCAAGGCTCATACAGGCCTAAACAATGGGGTGCTCCTACCTCCAAAAGCAGAGAAGACGTATCACAACCTTACAGGAAACGGTCCCAGTGACTTTCCTTTTCCAGATACACGCGCTTTTCTTTTGGCAGCCCCCTTAGGGGGAAAACTAGCACTTTTTCCATCAAATTGGCAAATGGTTACCCAAGACAAATGGGTCCTGAACATAGTGTCCCACGGCTACAGGTTCCATTTTCACACCCTACCAAGGTCAAAAGGTATGCCAGACCTGCCACACAATCAATGGGCAGAGGCACAAAAACAAATTACAGCCCTCATGGACATGAATGAGGGCCATTCAGCAAATACCACAACAAGAGCAGGGGCAAGGATTTTACTCCAGACTTTCTAGTACCTAGAAAGGACAAAACCTGGAGACCAGTACTGGACCTGTCTATACTAAATACGTTTTTGGAAGCTTCAAAATTCAAGATGCTGACTCTACAGCAGCTACTGCCCATGCTGGGCAAGAAGGCTTGGCTCGTAACTTTGGACCCAAGAGGCATACCTGCATGTCCCAATCAGACTATCTTGCAGAAGATACCTCAGATTCATAGCTGGCTCAATGCATTACCAATTCTCTGCACTGCCCTTTGGCTTATCTACTGCGCCCAGGGTATTCACAAAATGCCTGGCACCAGTAATTGCATTTTGCAGACAAAAAGGAATTCAAATATATCCCTACTTGGACGACTGCCTAATTCAAGCAGAGAACAGACATTCTTCTGAAGCATCTGGCGTTTGTAAAAAGATTACTAATTAGCCCTAGGGTACACCGTAAATGAAAAATCAAAACTAGTGCCCTCTCAAGAGAATATTCCTGGGTGCAAGCTTAAACGCAACTGCCCAGATGGCTTATCTCACGCCAGAAAAACAAAAGCAACTGACTACTTACTTCAAGAAATTGGCAACAAAAACCCACCTATCTGCAAGGAAAATCCTGCAGGCCTTTGGTTTCATGGCATCTTGCATTTTGCTAATTCCATATGCCAGACTGCATATGAGGAAACTACAATGGTATCTAAAAAGTGTTTGGACTCAGCATTGCCACAGCCTGGAGACAGTAATCGCACTCATTGCCTGCCTGCAACAGGAGTTTCGATGGTGAGCAGAAGCCTGTCACCACAACAAGGGTCTGCCATTCAGATTACCCACAGCCAAACACACTGACAACGGACGCACCAGATTATGCCTGGGAGGGGGCCCATATGGCAGGAAAATGTATTCAGGGCACATGGCCTGCAAACCAAATGCATCTTCACATCAATCAAAAAGAGATGCTAGCTGTTCAAAATGCCCTGACAGCTTTCAAGGACCTGCTTCAGCCAGGACAGTTACTGATAGACAACACTACGGTCATGTGGTACATAAACAAGCAGGGAGGTACACATTCCTACCCCCTCTGCAGACAAGCAATGACCTTATGGGACACAGCATTCACCTGCAAGCACAATTCCTGCCAGGAAAAACAAATACTCTGGCAGACTAGGCAGAAATCTCATGGATCCCCACGAATGGAAACTGGATCCACAAGTCTTCAGCATGATAAGGAAATGGGGATGCCCAGACATAGATCTATTTGCCTCCCCTCACAACTGCCAATTGCAAAGATTTTGCACAAGGATTTATCGCAAGCATGGAAAGTGGACGCCCTATCCTATAGCTGGAAAAATCTGAGCATGCTTTTCCCCCACTGCCTCTCCTTCCCAGGGTACTCCTAAAGGTCAGACAAGAGAAGCCAAAAATCACTGATTGCACCAGACTGGCCACGCCAGCACTGGTACCCATTCCTAAAGAGCTTGTCTCAAGGTCCAGCATGGATATTGCCTCAGACTTCTCACTTACTGACCCAACAAAACAATCGGATCCTGCGCAGCCAACTCGGGACCTTAAATCTGGCAGCATGGCAGATAATGTAGCCATGCAGAGCACTCCTCTTTCAAAAGCTGTTATGGATGTTATCTTGGAGGCCAGGAGGCCCAGTACCAGAAAATCTTATGCAGAAAAATGGAAGAGATTCTGTGCTTGGAACCAGGAACAGGGCAGTGACACGTGTGTACCAAATATCCCTCAGATTTTACAATACCTAACTGAGATGCTGAACAAAGGCCTTTCTTATCAGTTAAGATTCATGCCTCGGCCACGTCAGCCCATTACAATACGGAACCACTTATTTTTTCTCATCCTTTAAGGCAGTACCTCAGAGTGGCCAAAAACATTGGACCTCCAAGGAGAGCAATTCCGGCCTGGGACCTCAATTGTTTTTGATAAACTCGTACTGCCTCCTTTCGAGCCAGCATCAACAGCAGATATAAAATTCTTATCCTGGAAAACAGCTCTGCTCCTAGCAATAACCTCTGCAAGGCGAGTCTCGGAGTTACAAGCACTCATGGCTGTGGAACCTTTCGTCATTTTTCATCCAGACAGAGTTTCTCTGAGGACAAACCCTACATTTATGCCTAAGGTGGTGTCCAGTGTGGCCCTATTCACTTGCCTACCTTTTATCCTAATCCACAGAACAAGGGTGAGAAAATTCTGCATTCTTTGGACATGCACAGGCAGTTACGCTTCTACTTGGACAGAACTAAAGCTTTCAGAAAGACTGAGCAACTTCATGTCATATGCTGCAGGATCACAAGGAAAGGCTATCTCAAAACAGACTATTTCTAAATGGATTGGCCATTGCATCTGTTTCTGCTGTTTTCAACATGGCAAATTAGTGCCTAAGGGCATTAGGCCTCATTCCGCCAGAGCAGCAGCCACTTCAGCAGCCTTCCTCAGAGGAGTACCAACCAAAGATATCTTAGAGGCTGCAACTTGGAGTTCAGTGCACACCTTCACAAAGCACTACCACTTACCTCTTGACTCCAAGTCCAGAGCAGGCTTCGCCAGTGCAGTTTTGCAGGGCATCATAGCCTCTCCTAACCCTATTTAGCCCAGCCGCCCTTCCTCAGCTTTGGGATTCAACCCAAGAGTAATGACTGCAACAGTGAAACACGAACATACTACAGTTGTGTACCTTCCATAAATGTAGATGTTAGAGTGTATTCACTGTTGCAGTCCAGGTTACCCACCCACCATCCCCCTTTTCTTTGCTGGGACTTATCTGCACTTCTCTATCCTATACAATCTATTTGGTGTATTTGCTTGTAGATGAAGGAAATATTATTCAGCCTACCAATTTGGGGGCACCTGACATCTGGTGCAAGAAAAACTGAAAAAAAAAATGGAGTCTGCTGCATCTTTTATACCCCTGGCACACTGACGTCCGAGAAGAGGCGACAGCAACCGACGCCGGACCTAGACTTTGGAATTCAGGCCGACTGAGGGTAGTCTGCCAGCAGGATAATCCAAGAGTAATGACTGCAACAGAGAATGCACTCTAACATCCTCATTTATGGTAGGTACACAACTGTACTTTTTATACCCCTGATGTCATGGAAGACGCGACTGTATCCGATGCAGAAATTAGAAGACTGTGGTATTCAGGCCGGCTAAGAGCTACCTGCAGGTAGATAACCCAAATGCATTATGGTAAGTGTACACAACTGTACTTTTTGTGTAGTCTCCTCTTCTAAGAAAATGCAGAACACTAAACATACCTCTTTCTCTGAAGAAATACCAGTAAAGTGCAGCGCCCCCCCCCCCCCAAAAAAAAATCAAGCTGCTTCTCTCAGGTCCCTTCTTTTTTTTTTTTTTTTTTTTTTCTTTTCTTTTGCGCATCTCCTTCCTAAGATTATCCTGATTTTGAGCAGGATTCTCTTGGCTTACTTCGCAGATTCACTCATGTTTGGTAAGAGTATGAAGAGGACACTAGCCTCTGATTTTTTTAAACACCATGTCCCCAAAGGAAAGTTCCTGTGAACATGATGTAACATTTTCAATAAAAAGGCAAATGGGCTTCAGACATGTAAACAACAAAAAAAAAATTTGCATGAGTTAAGTTCATCCCTCCCATCTTGCAAGATACCTTTGTCACCGCTTCTGTGAACCCTGAGACCTAAACTCCTGCCCATAAAAAGCCCTAAGACTCCCACAGATGGATCTAAACATGAAACCACACTCATTGCAAGAATTCTGAACCTTGGAAAATGCTAACATCTGTGCAGTCACAGAAACCTGGTTCAAAGCTGCGGAGAGCGCCCCAGCCATACCTGGTGACATCCTATCCTACATTCAGACCCCAAACTGTGGGAAGTAAAGCCAAAGGAGGTGGAGTTTCAATATGTATTAAAAACGTATACACCTCCAGGCTGGTCAAACAGTATGACGCACAGGAGACCCTCCAGGTGTAGTTAACCATTAACAAGACCCCTATACAAATCATAGCTGGTTACCGGCCCCCAAGTCTGACCCAAGATGCCCAACCTCTTTGAATCTGTCAAGATTTAACCCTTTACCCTGATCGTGGGTGACTAGCTACCCAAACATAAACTGGAAGAACTACTCGTGCCAGAGCTCAAAGCCCAGAGATTCCTCTATTTTGTCAATGCAAATGCTTTGGAACAGCTAGTCAATACCCCCACAAGAGGTGATATCTTGGACTTTGGTATTAATCAACATGAGCAACCACTGCAGCATCATCCTCCCTTGTAAGTTCAGACCATAAAGTGGTCACGTTCGAAGTTGCCATCTCCCTCCACCCACCCATAGGTAAGGTCAAACAAAAAAACTTTTCCAAAGCTGATTTACAGCCTCCTAAGGGATGATTATAAACAGCTTCACAACTCCTCCTCTCTAGGAACTGACACCAGTATTCAAAACTATACCAAATTACTATACGAACATTTATATATATTGGAATCAGGAATACCTGACAGGACTAAATCTTCCTCTGCAAGGAAGAGTAAACCTGTCTGGTGGACATCTGCAATAAATGAACTCCTATAACAAAAGAAAATAATTTCTGTCCAGGAACAAGGAGCAGGTGTCCAATTGGAAGCAGTCTCTCCTTAGCCTAAACACGCAAATAAGAGCACTAGTGAAATCCTCAAAGACAAATTTAGAGTCTAAAGTGGCCACATTTACTAGAGGCAATCATAAGGCTGCCCTCACATATGTCCCTAATCTCAAAAGTAGCACCCAGATCTGTTCAGAACTGGTGGTTAAGGACACCACATATACAAATGCCATAGATATAGCAAACTTGCTGGCTGACAGATTAGTGAAAATTTCACCCCTGTCTCCCCACATCAGTAAATCAGGACATTCCCAGTACTTGTCCCCTTTATATCTAGGGATCAGGTCATCACTGCTCTCAAAGGCAAAAAATACAGCCTCCATGGGACTCTCTAACATCTCAGGTTGCACCCTGCATGAACTCTGGCAGGAACTTACAGCACCATTAGGCACCCTATTTAGTCAAAGCTGGAGTACCGGCTTTGTCCCAGCAGAGTGGAGGATGGCTACGGTCATCCCTTTACTCAGAGGAGTGTCCACCAATCTTGGAAATTATAGACCCATTAGCCTAACTAGCCTGCTCTGCAAGGCCATGGAATGGATCATGGACCTCAACAAGGACATTGACAATCCCACACAGTCTGGCTTCGTCAAGAGGAGGCAACGTCTTAAATTTGGTCAACTTTTTTGAGACTGTCACCGAAGACCTGGATGAGAGGAAGACTGTGCACACCCCCTACCTTGACCTGGCCAAAACCTTTGACACTGTTCCCCAATCGGGCACAACAGAAACCCTGTCAACTACGCATCAATCCGTATGTTACCTGATCGGTAGCCAACTGGCTCACTGATAGAAGCCACCTACTCAAAATAAGGGAAGCCACCTCAAGCAGTAGATCCGTATCAAGTGACATACCCCAGGGTTCGGTCTTGGAGCCTGTTATTTGGGATATACTTTACTGAAGTGCGGGGCAAAACCAGTGGGCTATGCTTAATCAAGTTTGTGGATGATTGCAAGCTAGGAGCTGTCATTAATTCCCCTAGTGACGTGGACATCCTCCAAGAGGGTCTCACCCAAACGTATGACTGGTACCAGAAACATAGCCTCAAGCTGAATACAAAAATGAATAATCATCCCCTTTGGGAGATTGATGTCTTCACAAATTATCACAGTAACGTCCTAAGCACGCAATCGGTCGTGAGGGATTTGGGCACCCAGATTGTTAGCAACCTGACCTTTGACCACCATGTTGCTTCATTGTACGGAAAGCTTTCTACATGGCCCACCTCATAAGTAAGGGCATCTCATCCAGGGACAAGGAGATCATAACATCCCTGTATTCTTCCCTTATAAGGCCTGTTATTGAGTACAATGACGCATTTAGTATGTACCTCGCAAAGTACATGCAGCAGCTGGAGAGACCAGAGAGGTTCCCCTCCAGGAGAATCCATGGCCTCAAAAAATCTACCATACACAGGCTAAAAGCCCTATCCCTGTACCCCCCTTTTTTTCATAGACTCCTCATTGGCAACCTCTGTGTGGCATACAAGGCTATCAACTGCTGCATATCTGCAAGTTGAGCTCCACTAGAGTAACCCACACACGTGGCCTCAGCCTGGTCTGTGACATCAATAGGACTTGGTGGGGCAGATTTGTGTCCCAGAGACTCGCCCATTTGTGGAATAGACTCCCTGTCTGCGTCAGAGTACCTCTTTACCCCTTTTTAAGTGCATCTTGGATAACTGGGTGCAAAATAGAAAATACATCCCAGGGATGCCACCAGTGTCCCTGCTGGACAGGTGCATTGGGTGCTGATTTGTCTATGCATGTGCTAAACTCTTGGCTAGGCTTATAAGGGCTTTGGGGCCAATAGCCTAGTAACTTCCTATGATAATGCCTCATCTGACCTGTTTAGCAGATTTATCAGATTTTAGGGTAAACTCCAGCCTTCTGCCAGTGCCTGTCATAATGATAAAGATGGAGCTATTGACAGGTATGGATGCACATTAAATCTGTTTGTAAAGTTTTGTCTGATATGCCAGATTCTGAAAACCAAGTTTTCTGCTTGTGTTCTAAATTCTGCCACTGATGTGGCTAGGTATTCTGTTAAATGCAGCTGATGCTGCCTCTAGAGCTTCAATACTGTCTCAAGGCACAAGTATTTTTTTTCTTTTCTCCGTGTGCATGCGTCTTTATGCTTGCAAATACTTTATCTAAAACGTTTTGCAGGCTTTGGAAAAAATAAGTTTTTAAAAAAAAATATCTTCCAAACGTGGAAGATGACCATAGAGCTTCAGCTTTATAGCATTAATAGTAATGGCCAGGCAGCAGATATTTGTTCTGGGTCCCAGCTATACTGTAGACATGAAATTCTTCCACTCCTGTTCAAGTTTGAGAAGTGTCCTAATGATGCTTGACACCCTTTTTTCATAGAAAGCAACCTCCCCCGATATAAGGGGGGGGGGGCTCTGAAAACAAACCCAATAAGAGTTAAAGGGTTTTAAACTCCTTTCCATAACTGTCCTAACCCCAACCCCTCTTACTGAAGCTGTCTAATCTTTTAAAGTCTGGAAGTTTATCATATCGGACAGTTTTCCTTTTAATTCAAAGCTGTCTCAGAATTCATTGTGGTGGTCTGTTCCTATAGTTCCGGCAAACCAGAATTTTTTCAGGAGGGAAAAAGGATTGTACTCGTGACAAAACTGCACAGTTAATGACCAGATTAGATCCCCCCCTGACTTCTCCTGGTTACCATTAAGGGGGGGGGGGGGGATTCAACATTTTTACCTTCAACTTATTTCTAAGAATTCCAAAACTCAAAATGCTTTTCCCTCTCTCATCCCATCATTTTGTCGGTCATTCTTTGTAATCTTAGATGTAAAGGTTGCATACCTTCCTATTACAATCCACCCAAATCACAATAAGATTTTTAAAGGATGTTCTTCGTGTTTCACTGTTAGTCATTATAATTGGGTTATCCTGCAGGCAGGCTACCCTCAGTCGGCCTGAATTCCAAAGTCTGGGTCCGGTGTAGATTGCTGTCGCCTCTTCCCTGACGTCAGAGCACCAGGAGTATAAAAGATGCAGCCGGCGCCATTTTCTTCAGTCTTTCTTGCCGTGCGGTGCTCGAAGCAAAAGCAGTTCGCAAGTGCCAGTCGGCAGACTCCTGAGATTTTTGTGTTCAAAGTCTTCTCTAAAAGCTAAGTACCCCGTTGGGGAAACTTTTTTTTTTCCTTGCTCCAGACCGATCTCAGAAAAAGTTAATTGTATATCTTGTGGGAAGCAAATACCTCAAGGACTTTCATTCTTACTTATTCCTTGCCTAGGCCCTGACCATGACGTTGCTAGTTGTCGGTTTTATGCTAGATTTAACCAACACACTTAAGAGGCGGTACGATTTTGCGTTTCACTATTGTGGCAGAATATTTAACTAAACAATGTCGTCTGATAGTCATCCAACCGGAATTCACAAGAAACGCAAAGAAAAGGACAGGTCCAAAACCGACTAGGCTGCTTCTAAGCAGTCGCTGGTTCACCGGTTCTCAGTGAGGCACCTTCGCAGCCCCTGACGACCGCTACTTTAGACTTGCAGGCCGCTACCGACACCCACGTGGAGTCAGCCAGGCCGCTGAAAGCTCAAGGTATTGGACCTTCAGAAACTATTCCTTCAGATGAGTCCGGAGGCATTGAGCAGGCATCGACTTCTGAGGGTGTTTTCAGATCTACTCAATTTTATGTTAAAACTACTTCAGCTTCAAAGGCAAAGACTAAAGCACCTTTAAAGACAAAGAAACAAGTACAACAGCCTCATGGACAGGCCTCCATGCCTAAAAACAGATGCTCAAAATGGCCGAAGACCTAATTACTTTGATCAGGGGTTCCCAACCCCCTCCTAAGAGGGCTAGGCAAGTTACAGAATATGAATCTTCAGATCAGGTTTCAATTTCATCTGATTCCTCTTCTGATCAGGGATACTCTCTTCCTCCCTATGAGGATTCTGATGCTGAAGAATCTATCCCTTCAGCCTCTCCTCCTGAGGATTATTCTTTTGGGGAAACTTTGCATATCATGAGGGTGCATTTGTCCTTTCCAGTGTCAGACAGGCCAGAAAGGGGCAGATACAGACGCCCTAGAGGCAGATCCCATTCCCAAGGCTCATACAGGTCTAAACAATGGGGTGCTTCTACCTACAAAACTGGAGAAGACAAATCACAGCCATACAGGATACTCTTCCCCCCATGTGGATTCTGATGCTGAAGAATCTATCCCTTTAGCCTCTCCTTCTGACTTCCCCCTGCCTGCGCCAAGCACTTATCTTCTGGCAGCACCTTTTAGGGGGAAAGCTAGCACTTTTTTCTCAAAATTGGCACATAACCCAGGACAAATGGGTCTTAAAAATATTGTCACAAGGCTACAAGTTTCACTTCATACCCTGCCCAGGGCAAACAGTTGGCCAGACCTGCCAAAACATCAATGGGCAGAGGCACAAAAACAAGTCTCAGCCCTCATGGACACGAGGGCCATTCAACAAGTACCACAGCAAGAGCAGGGACAAGGACTATTCAAGACTGTTCTTGGTACCCAGAAAGGACAAAGCCTGGAGACCAGTACTGGACCTATCTATTCTAAACACACATCTGGATATTCCAAAATTCAAAATGTTGACTCTACAGCAGCTTCTGCCCATGTTGGGCAAGAAGGCTTGGCTTGTGACTTTAGATCTAAGAGGCATACCTGCATGTCCCAATCAGGCAACCATGCAGAAGATACCTCAGATTCAAAGCTGGCTCAATGCACTATTAATTCTCTGCACTGCCCTTTGGCTTATCTGCTGCGCCCAGGGTCTTCACAAAGTGCCTGGCACCGGTAATTGCATACTGCAGACAGAGGAATACAAATATATTCTTACTTGGACAACTGCCTCATTCATGCAGACTGCCTCATTCATGCAGAGAACAAGTACATTCTACTACAGCATCTGGCGTTTGTAAAGAGATTACTGCCATGCCTAGGGTACACAGTCAACGAACAGAAATCAAAACTAGTACCCTCTCAAGAGATGATATTCCTGGGTGCAAGCTTAAATACAACTGCCCAGATGGCTTATCTCATGCCAGACAAAGGCAACTGACTACCTATTTCAAACAGTTGACAACAAAGACCCAGTTATCTGCAAAAAAATTCTGCAGGCTTTGGGCTTCATGGCATCCTGCATTCTACTAATTCCATATGCAAGACTGCATATGAAGAAACTTCAGTGTTTGCCACAGCCTGGAAACAAGTTACCCTCATTCCCTGCCTGCAACAGGAGTTTCGATGGTGGGCGAGGGTCTGTCACCAGAACAAGGGACAGCCACTCACTGTACCCCCAGCCACACAGATATTAACGGATGCATCAGATTATGCCTGGGGAGCTCACATGGCAGGAAAATGTATTCAAGGCATATGGTCCACAAACCTAATGCATCTACATATCAATCAGAGAGATGCTAGCTGTTCAAAATGCCCTGACAGCCTTCAAGGACCTACTTCATCCGGGACTACTGCTGATAGACTGACAGTACCACAATCATGTGGTACATAAACAAGCAGGGAGGCACTCATTCTTACCCCCTTTGCAAACTAGCCATGACTTTGTGGGACACAGCATTGACTTACCAAGTACATCTGCAGGCACAATTCCTGCCAGGAAAGATAAATACTCTGGCAGACTAAGCAGAAACCTCATGGATCCCCACGAGTGGAAATTGGATCCACAAGTCTTCAGCATGGTAACAAGGAAATGGGGATGCCAGGACATACATCTTTTTGCCTCACCTCACAATTGCCAACTAAAGAAATTCTGCACAAGGACTTATCACAGACAAGCATGGAAAGTGGATGCCCTATCTTTCAGCTGGTAAAACTTAACAGTATATGCCTTTCCTCCTCCCCTCTCCTTCCCTAAGGTACTCCTAAAGGTCAGATAGGAGAATCCAAAAATGATACTGATTGCCCCAGACTGGCCTCGCAAGTACTCGTATCCAACCTTAAGGAACTTGTCTCAATGCCCAGCCTGGACCTTACCTCAAGTGCCTCATCTACTGTCCCAGCAGAACAATCAGATCCTGCACAGCCAGCCAACTCAAGACCCTAAATCTGGCAGCATGGTGGATAATGTAGTCATACAAAACGCACCTCTCACTAAAGCGGTGATGGATGTCATTTTGGAGGCCAGGAGGCCTAGTACTAGAAAATTCTATGCTAGAAAATGGAAGAGATTCTGTGCTTGGAGCCAGGCACAGGGAATTGACACAGTTGTACCAAACATTCCTCAGATTTTGCAGTACTTGACTGAGATGCTGGACAAAGGCCTATCCTTTTCATCTATAAAAATTCATGCCTCTTCCATTTCGGCTCACTACAATGCAGAGCCACCTATCTTTTCTCATCCTTTATTAAGGCAGTACCTCAGAGGGGCCAAAAATTTAAGGCTTCCAAGGAGATCGCCAATACCTGCATGGGACCTCAATTCTGTCTTGGAAAAAAATCACTCTGTCTCCTTTCGAGTCAGCCGCTACAGCTGATATAAAAGTTTTTATCTTGGAAAACAGCTCTGCTCCTAGCAATAACTTCTGCAAGACACTCATGGCTGTGCGGAACCTTTTATCATTTTTTTATCCAGACAGTTTCTGAGGACAAACCCGACATTTATGCCTAAGGTAGTTTCCAGTGTGGCCCTTAACCAAACTATTCATCTTGCTTACCTTTTATCCAAACCCACAGAATAAGGGGGAGAGAATTCTGCATTCTTTGGACATACACACAGCTATGCTTCTATTTGAACAGAACCAAAGCTTTCAGAAAGACAGAGGAATTATTAGTGGCATGTGCTGCAAGATCACAAGGAAAGGCTATCTCAAAGCAGACTATTTCAAAGTGGATAGGCCACCGCATTCGTTTCTGCTATTCACAACATGGCAAGCCAGTACCTAAGGGCATTAGGCCACATTCAACCAGAGCAGCAGCCACTTCATCAGCCTTCCTCAGGGGAGTACCAACCAAAGACATTTTAGAGGCTGCTACTTGGAGTTCAGTGCACACCTTCGCAAAGCACTATCATTTACCACTCTACTCTACTCTACATCCAGGGCAGGCTTTGCCACTGCAGTTCTGCAGGGCCGAATAGCTGCTCCAAATGCTGTTTAGCTCCAGCCTCCCAACATTAGCTTTGGGATTCAACCCAGTTGTAATGACTGCAAAAGTGAAACACGAAGAACATAGTACAGTTGTGTACACTTACCATAAATGTAGATGTTAGTGTATTCACTGTTGTAGTCCAGGTTACCCACCCACCACTCCCCATTTCTTTGCTGAAACTTATCTGTACTTCTCTATTCTATACAACCTATGTGGTGTATTTGCTTGTAGATGAAGGCAAAATACATACTTTGGTGCATGCATGTTTTATTGACATTTTTGGCCTACCCTTTTGGGGGCACCTGACATCTGGTGCAAGAAAAAATGAAAAAAATGGCATCTGCTGCATCTTTTATACCCCTGGCGCACTGACGTCCGGGAAGACGCGACAGCAATAGATGCCGGACCTAGACTTTGGAATTCAGGCCAACTGAGCGTAGCCTGCCAGCAGGATAACCTAATTGTAATGACTGCAACAGGGAATACACTCTAACATCTACATTTATGGTAAGTGTACGCAACTGTACTTTCTCTGCCTTACAGTATCACTTTCAGTATCTGCTTTGCCCTGTGAACTTTCTGCTTTCGCAAAATTTTCATGAAGTGCCTGGATCCTGTTTCCTACTGCTGGTTCTAGGGCATACTGATTTTCCCTTTCTTTGACTTACTCCTACAAAATCTTTAAATGGACAGCTTTACTAAAAAGTTGGCTCGCACACTGGGATTTATCTTTTCCTCTGCAAGTGCTATTCTGTTTTAGTGATGGTATTTTTCCCTGAGGACGAAATGGTACTCCTAAAGGAATAATTCAGTGACCTCAGCAAGAGTGGTCTTGAGAGCCCTGGAATTTGTGGCATCCGCTTTTTTAATGATTTCTTAGGCCAAACTCCATATGAGGAAGCTTCATTGATTCCAAATCTATGTGGACACAATGTTCTTATCCTCTAAACTTTTTTCCCCCTCACCATTCATTGAGGTTTCATTGGTGGATAAACCAGATGTCGGTCAATCCTGGGGTGGTGTTTCTGGTCCATTCAAGTCCTTAACTCATTACATCTGAGTGATGCCACTAGGTGCATCTGCAGTTAACTCCTCCTGACACCTTTAGGTGTCAAATATTGCTTGTTCATATTTACATCAGTAATTCCAAAATTATGTATAAGGTTTTTAAAGATTTCATATGAAAACTTGCACAACGGCAAACTCAACTGCATTAATAATTGATCTCTGTCTAGTGCAGGTAAATAGATATTTGTTTTTATGATAATTTATACAGATATAATTTTCAGATTTTCTTAAATCTCAACAACCAAGTAACACAGAACCCCTTATCCTCATATGAAAGCTCTCCGCTAGACAAATAAAATGCCAACAGCATGTGTGTAACTTCAATGACTGCTGAGATATTAAGTCATTTACAAAATATTGCAAATGTAAGTGTTTATTGTGGCATAAAAATTAAAGACCTAGAACCTAAAGAATGCTACCACTATAAAAATTTGTGCTGAAGAGTTTGCTATTTATACTTTAACCTCCATGGTTTCGGAGATATGAGTATTTGTTAGAATCAAATTATGTCCTCATTTCAATCAAAAGGCTTGGGCTCCACCCATTGGAAGTTACAGTGCAAACTTTCTAAGCTTCATTGGAGTGAATGATTTAACACGGATGCTTCAGACCTGACTTTGTGAAATTTTTCTGAGAATGCAAATGTCTAGAGTTTTTGGTCCAAAATAACAGGAAGGAATAAACAAATTTTAGGGAAATTTAAGGCAATGATTCCAGGTTTGCAATCCTTGCAGCACCATTGGGCTCCAGGTCCTTATAACTGCACTTGTGTAGTATATAGGATCTTGTTCCACCATATTGCCTTTGCAAACTAGCAATGACTGCTTGGAACATAACACTGATGGGCTGCACTGTTTGTCTAGCAGTTTACATTCACTTGGAGAGCACATTGGTGGATTAAGACCGCAGACCCTCAAAGAAGGGTTGCTAAACTGAAAGCTTGTGTACATTGCCCATCAGTGGACTACTCTAGATCTTTCTCTCCAGTCAGAAGAGGCAGTTCAGGCTGTTAGTCCCATGCCTACAGGCTTGGCATGTGGATGCAGTGCCTTTCTTGGAAGGGGAGATTGCTGTACATGCCCTCACCTATTCCTAATACCCAAGGTTGTTCTCAGATTCCAGAACAAACCAGATATCTTAATGGTTAGTCATTTTTGGCTCTACAGCAATGGTTTCCCCTTCTGTTTCATCTGGCCTAGGGAAATTGCAGAAGTTATTTTACAAGATGGACTTGCACACAAAGCGTGAGAGCTTATTCATCCAAGCCTTCAGTCTGAATCTAACCTTTTAGATTATAAGATTTTGTTTCCTTTTGCATACCTTTTTCTTCAGGATTTGCTGCGGGTCATACAGAAGGCGAGAAAGCCTTAGAATAGGAATTTTTGTTTGGTGTTTTGGGGGAGGGGGGGATAAACATCTTTTTTATTGAGTATATCTAACAGTATTGGTGATGTTCTTCATCTCACATTGCTGCAGTCCTTACACTTGGGTAGTCCGCTGTCCTCGGTCGGCCCGAATATCAAAGTATAAGGCTGACGTCGGTCAAGGCGCATTTGACTGACATCAGGACGTCAGGGTACAAATGCGCATGCCCGACGTCATATCCTCAGTCTTTTTTGCCGCATGGTCCGATGCAGAAGCAGCGTTGCAAGTGCCGTTCGGCGTTCTGAAATTTTTCGAATTCGGAGTTTCAGACCGAGTCAAAGTTGGTTAAGTACCCCGTTGGGGAATATTTTAGTTTTTTCTTGCCTCAGTGGTTTACCGGATGTCAGAAAAAGTGAATAACTGTATTTCTTGTGGGAAACAGATACCGCATAGAGATTATCATACTTTGTGTATTCCTTGTTTAGGGCCTGAGCACGACGTTGTTTGGTGTCGCTCTTGTGCTAGATTCAATAAGCGCACTATAAAGAGAAGGTTAGATTGTGCCAGGTTAGTCTTCGGGAAGCGGTGCAATTATAAAATGCCGGCGGATGCTCCGACGCCCACTTCTTCGAAGAAGCGCAAGGACAAAGCAGCTAAGCCTAGGCTAGAAGAACCGTCTGTACCGGACGCCGGTTCTTTAGAGGTGTCGGTGGAGCCGGTGGTTTCTTTGGAGTCCCAGGGAGAGACTTTGTTATTGCAGGATGTGGCCTCTCAGGAGGCAGGCCAGGCTGAAGGGGCTTCTCAGGTTACTGTACTCCCCTCCCTTCCTAGGGTGGTTAGGCCCTCTCCTTCTGTTTCCAAGGCTTCTCCCAGAGGCAGGCCAGGTTTAGTTTCAGTTGGTGTCACCCCTAGTTCTTCAGGAACTGTGCCCAAGAAGCATATGCTTAAAACGGCAGAAGATTTGATTACTTTGATTAGAGGTTCTTTGCCCCCTCCTGATAAGAGACCTAGGGTGGAACCTGAGCTAGGGAGTTTTGAGCAGGCTTCGGATGTTTCAGAGTCTTCGGCTGAAGACTTGCAGGAGTATTCTCCTTATTCTGATGTGGATGATTCTACTCCTTCTGCTTCTCCTCCTGAGGATTTTTCTTTTTCAGAGACTCTTCATTCCACGAGGGAGCATTTTAAGTGGGAAGGTCAGGACTTCTCTGATTCCAGGAAAAGGCTTAGGGAATTTTTGTTTTTACCCCAGCATAGGCCTTTGGCTATTCCTCCTGTTCTGGATGTGGTGGAAAATGTTTTTGCAGAGGCTTCTCTTAATCCTGATTCTTTGCCTCCTGCTCCTGTTAAACCGGATAGGTATTACAGGGTGCCTGAAGCTCATAAGTATCTTTTTAAGAGTCCTAGGGCAGACCCAGAAACTGTTTTAGTCAGGGGCCTAAAGGTGTTAAGGCTTCTGTTGTCAAAAATCCGGTTCCTCCAGATAGAGGCCAGGGCTTTGGATAGATGGGGAAAGAAAGTTTATACTTCTTCCACCCTAGCTATGAGGGCTTTGAATTGCCAGTTTCACATGTTGAAATACCTAAACTATCTCCTTTCACAATTGAAGTCTAAGGTAGATGCTCTGGCGGAAGGTATTGAGTGTAAAGAGTTACAAGATTTAGTACATGTTTCTGAACAGGTGGGTAAGCATTCTTTGCAATGTGGTTTTGATGCTGTACAGGCCTCATCTAGGGTGGCTGCCACTGGGTCAGTTCTTCGCAGGCACGCCTGGCTGAGGGATCAGAATTTATCTGAACATGTTAAGACAAGGATTTTAGATGCTCCTTTACAATCTGATGTGTTTGGTTCTCCTGTTGAGGCAGTCTTAAAGAAAATGGAAGACAAGGCTAAGTCTATGCAGACTGTTAAAGTTTTTTTGCAGGTTCAGCCTCCGAAGTTTAGTAGAAATTGGCCTACCAAGGGGTGGACGTATCCTTCTTATGATTCTCAGTCTAGGGGTAGGTCTAGACGTGGTAGGGGCAGAGCTCATGGCTCTTTCAGGCCTAGAACAGGGAGTTCACCTGCACAGTCTTCGGGTGAGGGCAGGGGTCAGTCCTTTCGTAAACAGACCCAATGACCTACCTTTTCAGCTGCCAGAGCCTTCTCGTCTGGCAGCACCTTTGGGAGGAAGGTTGGCACTTTTCAAGGAAAATTGGAGTTTGATTACCCAAGACAGATGGGTATTGGATATCATACACCACGGTTACAGGTTTTATTTCCATACCTTGCCTCCTTTCAAAGGCATGCCAGACGTTCCTCCTCAACAAAGAATAGAGGCTCACAAACAAATTTCTCTGTTACTTCAAATAGGGGCCATACAGCCGGTCCCTATGCCAGAAGTGGGCCTAGGATTTTATTCTCGCCTGTTCCTAGTACCAAAGAAAGGGAACACGTGGAGACCAATTTTGGATTTATCTACCCTCAACACTTATCTGGACATTCCCAAGTTCAAAATGTTGACGTTACAGCAGCTTTTACCTCTGCTGGGCAAAGATCATTGGATGGTAACTTTGGATCTCAAGGAGGCTTACCTTCATGTTCCTATCAGACTGAGTTGCAGGAAGTATCTGCGTTTTCGGGTTGGGTCTTCTCATTATCAGTTCTCTGCATTGCCCTTTGGCTTATCTACTGCGCCCAGCGTGTTCACGAAAGTTCTGGCTCCAGTGATAGCTTTCCTCAGGCTAAAAGGAATACAGATCTATCCTTATTTGGACGATTGCCTGATTCTGGCTCAAGGAAGGGACGAGCTTCTTCATCATTTGGAATATGTGATAGCAGTGCTAAGATGCCTGGGGTATTCTGTGAACGAAATAAAGTCCAGTCTAGTACCCTCTCAGGACATGTGCTTTCTGGGTGTAAGACTGAATACAGCATCCCAGATGGCCTTTTTGACCCCGGACAAACAAAAGAATCTTTCCCTTTACTTTCATCAATTGTCTCATCAGTCCAGGCTGACTGCAAGGACAGTCCTTCAAGCCTTGGGGTTCATGGCATCTTGTATTCTGGTGCTTCCCAATGCCAAACTGCATATGAGGAAGTTACAATGGTATCTCAAAAATGTATGGACACAGCACTGCCAGAATCTGGACACTGTCATTCAAATAATCTCTACCTCGAGAACCAATGCCTCAAATGGTTAGCCCTTAGGATGGATCCTGCATGGGAGGCCGCACCTGAACCTTTGTGCAAGAAGGCCAAGGTTCCTAGGCCTCCTTCGCCTGCCGCTCAGTTTCCCAATGCACTGCCAACTGCCGATCTAGGGGTTGAGGCGTGCTCTGAGGATCCGGCTACTACAGTGACATCCCTCAAGGAAGCAATTTCGCAGCTGACTACCGGCACGCCCTCTAAGCTCTCTGACATGGACACCGGTCGAGTGGGAACCAGTTTCGGTGGTATCTCCAGCAGGGATCCAGATGTGCTAATCTCCAGACCTGACGTCAAGCCACACTCTACTTCCTTTCTGGCCAAAAAGAAGCAGAAAAATAAACACCTCCTTTTCAGAAGTCAGACCTAATTGGCAGGTCATCACTTCCTCTCTCATGCAGGCATTCAAAAGGAATTGTTGTGGTGGGCTCAGGAATGTAACCTAAACAAGGGACTCTCTGTGACCCGGCCAGAGGCGAGTCAGATTCTAACGACAGATGCCTCAGACAAAGCTTGGGGAGCTCATCTGAATGGAAAGTGGATACAAGACAAGTGGCCTGCCAGACTACAACATCTACATATCAACTTGAAGGAGATGTTAGCAGTCCAGTTTGCATTAATAGCTTTCAAGGATTTACTTCTTCCAGGGCAGGTGTTGATTCTAACAGACAACACAACTGTCATGTGGTACATCAACAAGCAGGGGGAACACATTCTTATCCTCTATGCAGGCAAGCAATGATTTTGTGGGAGACTGCTCTCAGTTTACAGCTAAATCTTCAGGCAAGGTTTCTGCCGGGAGCACAGAACTCCTTAGCAGATGTGTTGAGCAGACAAATTATGGATCCCCACGAGTGGAAATTGGGTCCTCATGTATTTCAGAAATTGACAGTGTCATGGGGAACTCCAGACATAGATCTGTTCGCTTCTCCACTAAACCACCAGCTGCCAAAGTTTTGCGAAAGGTTTCATCCCACAGCTTGGAAAGTGGATGCTCTTTCTTTCAATTGGAGCAATCTTCATGTGTATGCCTTTCCACCTCTGCCTCTCCTCCCAAAGGTACTACTAAAGGCCAGACAGGACAAGCCAAGGATGATTTTGATAGCTCCAGATTGGCCTCGACAGCATTGGTACCCATTACTGAGAAGCCTGGTACGGGAGCCTCCATGGCCTTTGCCTTCGATTCCACACCTGTTGTCTCAGGAGGACAGTCATTTGCTCAATGTCAAGCTTCACTCTCTACACCTAACAGCCTGGCATATTCTGTTTTGAACCATAGTGGGTCTCAACTTCCACAGCAAGTGTTGAATGTTATTTTGGAAGCTAGAAGGCCTAGTACAAGGAAAGTGTACGCAGATAAATGGAAGAGATTTTTATTTTGGAGTGCAGCAAAGGATTTTGATGTTTCTGAACCTAATTTAAGTGTGGCTCTTCAATATCTTACTGAGTTACTGGACAAAGGTTTGTCCTTCTCTTCTATTAAGGTTCATGCTGCAGCAATTTCGGCTCACTATAATTGTGACCCACCATTGTTTTCTCATCCTTTGTTCAAGCAATTTCTTAGAGGGGCAAAGAATATAAGACCCCCACGTAGAGCTCCTACTCCTGCTTGGGATCTCAATTTTGTGTTGGAGAAACTCACTCTACAACCTTTTGAGCCTGCAGCATCGGCAGAGTTGAAATATTTATCATGGAAGACTGCTTTTTTGTTGGCCATTACCTCTGCAAGAAGGGTTTCTGAGTTGCAGGCCCTTATGGCGGTTGAGCCTTTCTTAATTTTCCATAAGGATAGGGTGTCTTTACGTACTAATCCTTCCTTTATGCCTAAAGTGGTTTCTAGTGTGGCTTTAAACCAAACTATTCATTTGCCTACTTTTTATGCAAATCCCCAAAATAAAGGGGAAAAGATTTTGCACACTTTAGATGTACACAGGCAGTTGCGATATTATTTGGACAGAACTAAAGGGTTCAGGCAGTCTCAGCAGTTATTTGTTTCTTTTGCTTTGAGTTCTCAGGGCAAGCCTGTGTCAAAACAGACTATTTCTAAGTGGATTGGGTTTTGCATTGCTTTTTGTTATTCCCATCATGGCAAGGAGATTCCAGCTGGGATTAGGCCTCATTCCACAAGGGCTACTGCCACTTCGACAGCTTTTTTGAGGGGGGTGGCAACTAAAGATATTTTGGAGGCAGCTACTTGGAGTTCAGTGCATACTTTCTCTAGACATTATCACCTTCCACTTTATTCTAAATCTAGGGCTGGTTTTGCCACTGCTATTTTGCAGGGCATTTTGGCAGCTCCTGCTTCCTTATAGTTTTGCCATCCTCCCTTATCTCTGCTTTGGGATTCTACCCAAGTGTAAGGACTGCAGCAATGTGAGATGAAGAACATAGTACAGTTTTGTACCTACCATAAATGTAGATGTTCGAAGATCCACATTGCTGCAGTCCAATTTACCCTCCCTCCTTCCCCTCTGTAGTTAGAGGCGGTTGTGTGGGTTGGGTTGTCAATATGGTGCATATTGTATATATTGTACATATTTTTAGTGCAAGGGTGGTTGGTTGGTTGTTTGCTGTCTTTTGGTTTTGACCTTTCTTTTTAGGGTCTTCTGACATCTGGGGCAAGAAAAGACTGAGGATATGACGTCGGGCATGCGCATTTGTACCCTGACGTCCTGATGTCAGTCAAATGCGCCTTGACCGACGTCAGCCTTATACTTTGATATTCGGGCCGACCGAGGACAGCGGACTACCCAAGTGTAAGGACTGCAGCAATGTGGATCTTCTAACATCTACATTTATGGTAGGTACAAAACTGTACTTTTTCTGTTGCAGTTTTAACTGATGGGGTTTTCTGCTGTGGAAGCCCTTGGCCAGCTGGACTAACAGAGAATTTTGTGAGCTAACTCAGTTGAGACCCAGAATACTGTTCTGTTTGACATTTCTTTGTATAGATCTACTTTTGTGTGAGGTCAAACTGCTTTTAAAGGGTGTCCTACACCTCCGGCGCCAAAACTATTCATCCTTCTTGGGACTCTAGTCCATAAAAAGCAGTTGCCATCGGTATGAAGTAGTATTTATTCGTCACTAGTACAAGGCAGCAAGTACAAAAATAAAAGCAGTAAATAAAATCCAAATACTGTCTTGGATTTTATTTAGTCTGCATGTCGTCCCCGTTGTCGTGTGGGTTTCCTCCAGGTGCTCCGGTTTCCTCCCACATCCCAAATGCATGCTGTAGGAGGATTGGACACTCCAAATTGACCCTAGGTGTGTGTGTCTGCCTTCAGTGGAAGGTTGGGCGCCGGGATGGCAACTTGACACCGTAAAACTCCACTGCCAATCATGAGCGGACAGGTGATCCGCTGTGGCGACCCCTAACCAGGAAAAGCCGAAAGAAGAAGATTCTTGTACTTGCTGCCTTGTACTAGTGACGAATAAATACTTCATACTGGTGGCAACTGCTTTTTTATGGACTTATGTTGCTGCTTGCTGTGAGTGGTTGCCTTTGGTGAGGTTCCTGTTTGGACTTTCTTCTTGGGACTCTAATTGCATTCTAGAAAAACTAATGCTAAAGTCTGCTTCCCTGATGATTTGCATTTTGAAGACTGCTGGGGCCTTTTTGACAAAAAGGTTTCTGAGCTGCAAGTACTTAATAGCTTCTTTTTTGGCCTTACATAAGTTACCCTCAGAACTAACTCCATGTCCAAGGTGGTTAATGAAGGGTCTGGCGACCTCCCTTCTCTTATTCAAAGGATTTTTCATTTAAATGTTCGCAGACAACTTGGCTTTTATCGTGACAAGAACAAGTCTCAGAAAATCAGCAACTTTTTCCTTTCATGAGTCATTTTTCCAAACATGTAATTTCCAAGCAGATGCTTTCTGCAGTCTCCTTTTGTTAGTCTCAAGTTGGAAAGGAGCTTCTAGGTTGGTCAAGTCCATTCTACTAGAGCTGTAACTTCCTCAGGTGCCTATTTTAAAGTCTAGACTCTGTTTCTATTTTAAAGGCTGCCACTGTCGTCTGAAAATTCCTTTTCCAAGCATTACATGAATGATGCCTTTTCTAGAGCCAGAGTTGGATTCACTAGGTCTACCTTAAGTAATCGGTCTCAAATTTTTCTTTCACTTCTTTAGACTTTAAAAGTTTTGATTCTTCTCGCTTGTTAGTAATACTGCAACAGTGAGCATACGGTTGTCTTAAGAACTTACCATAACAGTAAATGTCCTTGTAGTCCTATGTTGCAGTATTCTAGGTGTGGGATTTCCTGCCCTCAGCCGACTCGTACGTCTGCTTCTATACAAAAGCTTCAACTTGGCTGCTGTAGTGTGCGTGGGTCATCACACGTAGGGCCATAAACCAAGGGGCCTTAAATGTGACGTCTGCACATACAATCCTCAGAACTTTTCAGCTGCAGTCTACATTCACATCATACGATCTTCACAGACGTCGCATCTTAAAGATAAGTAGCCCACTGGGTTTCAAATTCTTATTTTTGACAATTGTTCTAGCTGACGTTTTGTTGTAGCCTTTAGCTGATGTCAGGAAAAGAGTGCCAATACAGGTGCCAGATTCCCCATAAGGATGCCCATGACAGGTGTGTTTTTTGCCTAGGCCGGGAACACGATCGCTCCTCCTGCGCTATTTGTCAATCGTTTTTGCATAAGACCTTGTGCAGCCATCTAGCCGCATTAAATCTCTACCTCGAGAACCAATGCCTCAAATGGTTAGCCCTTAGGATGGATCCTGCATGGGAGGCCGCACCTGAACCTTTGTGCAAGAAGGCCAAGGTTCCTAGGCCTCCTTCGCCTGCCGCTCAGTTTCCCAATGCACTGCCAACTGCCGATCTAGGGGTTGAGGCGTGCTCTGAGGATCCGGCTACTACAGTGACATCCCTCAAGGAAGCAATTTCGCAGCTGACTACCGGCACGCCCTCTAAGCTCTCTGACATGGACACCGGTCGAGTGGGAACCAGTTTCGGTGGTATCTCCAGCAGGGATCCAGATGTGCTAATCTCCAGACCTGACGTCAAGCCACACTCTACTTCCTTTCTGGCCAAAAAGAAGCAGAAAAATAAACACCTCCTTTTCAGAAGTCAGACCTAATTGGCAGGTCATCACTTCCTCTCTCATGCAGGCGTTCATGGCCCTTAGGCCTTCAGCCACTTCCACCCTGCCTCTTCTGAGCCCTAAGCCTGTCTCTGCTTCTTCCTTCCCATCCATAACCCCTCAGGTCAGGGAAGAGCATGACTCTCCTTTCTCTTCAGAGGAGTCCATTTCTTATGTTTCCCAGATTGCCTCCCCCCAGGAATATTACTCCCCGGATGAGGAATCTGTGGAGGGGGACTCTTCCGCCTGAGGGCATTACTTTTGTGGAGACCATCACCAAGATGGATTACTTTAAATGGGACACTTCTCAAATGACACCTAAAGATATTTTGATCTGCTGCAAGTGGAATCGCCCTCCCCTTCAGCAGTTCCCCCTCTTCAGCCTGCTCACTTGGAAGTCTTCAATGTGGCCTCTAATGCCCCCTGACTCCCATCCACTGGCCCCTAAGCATTCTGGCCGCTTCTATAAAGTACCAGAGGGCCCACAAATTCTTAGTTAAGGCACCCTTGGCAGATCCAGCTGTTGCCAGCACGACAGACCAGCAATCTAGACTGCTGCCCTCTGCCTCCGTACTACCCATCGACAAAGACAGTAAGTACATGGATAGAACGGGGAAGAAGGTGCACACTTCTACTTTGTCTTTCAAAGCCATAAAATATCGGACCTACATGACCAAGTATGCATTAGACTTGGTCTCTCAAGCCTCCTGCATGCTGACTTCCTTGCCTGACAAGTCCCAGCACAACTGACATCTCATTCAAACTTGCAGTGGCCCAACAAGTAGATGTTCATCGTGTTTCACTGTTGCAATCGTTACTCTTGGGTTATCCTGCTGGCAGGCTATCCTCAGTTGGCCAGAATTCCAAAGTCTAGGTCTGGCGTCTGTTGCTGTTGCCTCTTCCCTGACGTCAGTGCACCAGGGGTATAAAAGATGCAGCCCGAAGCAAAAGCAGTTCACAAGTGCCGGTCAGCCGACTCCTGAGATTTTCGAATCTGAATTTCAGAACCGAAGTCTTCATTAAAGCCAAGTACCCCGTTGGGGAAACTTTTCTTGCTCCAGACCGATGTCAGAAAAAGTTAACAATTGTATTTCTTGTGGGAAGCAAATACCTCTTAAGGATTTTCACTCTTACTGTATTCCTTGCCTAGGCCCTGATCACAACGTTGCTAGCTGTCAATTTTGTGCTAGATTTAACCAACGCACTATCAAGTGTCTGTTCGATTTTGCATTTCATTACTTTGGCCGAAGATTTAATTATATGATGCCGTCGGACCAGCCAACAACCTAAATTTACAAAAACCGCAAGGACAAGGAAAAGGATAGGCATCTGAGGTCCAAAACCGAAGCCTCTTCTAGGCCAGTCGCTGGTTCTCACCGAGGCACTTTTGTAGCCCCTGGCGCCTGCTACCTCAGAGCCACAGGCCGCTTCCAACTCCCACGTGGAGCCGACTGGGCCTCTGGAAACTCAAGGTATTGGACACTCTGCGATAATTTCCTCAGATGGGTCTGGAGCCGCTGAGCAGGCATCTGCTTCTGAGGGTGTCTTCAGACCTACACAACTATATATTAGGCAGTCTTCATATTCAAAGACTAAAGCAGCTCTAAAGACAAAGAAACAAGTACAGCATTTTTCTCCTCAGACTTCCATGCCTAAAAAACAGATGCTCAAAATAGCCGAAGACCTAATTAGTTTGATCAGGGGCTCCCATCCCCCTCCTGATAAGAGGCCTAGGCAAGAGACAGAGTATTATTCTTCTGATCAGGTTTCTATTTCCTCTGATTCCTCTTCTGAACAGAATTACTCCATGCTTCCCTATGAGGATTCTGATGCTGAAGAATCCATTCCTTCAGCCTCTCCTCCTGAGGATTATTTTGGGGAAACTCTGCATACCATGAGGGAGCATTTCCACTGGGAGAGCCAAGATTATTTTGAATCTTAGAAAAGGCTCAGACTTTCTGCTACTTCCTCAGCACAGACCCCTTGCTATTCCACCTGTTCTGGACATTGTAGATGTATTTTCAGAGTCTGGCCTGTCTCCTGACTCTTTATCCCCTGCACCTGCTAAGCCAGAGAGATACTACAGGGTCCTGGATTCTCATAACCCTGCTGCTGACTCAGAAACTATATCTCCGGGTCCCAAAGGGGTTAAAGCCTCCACTGCAAAAAAAACCCCTGTCCCCTCTGATGGGGATTCTAGGGCTCTAGACAGATGGGGAGGGGGGAGGGGGGGGGAGTCTACACTTCTGCTACTCTGGCTGTAAGGGCTTTAAATTGTCAGTTTCATATGCTTAAATATCAGCAATATATAATGTAACTGCTTAAACAGAAAATGCTGACAAATTCCGAATGTTCAGAGAACAAGGAATTGGCAGGATTTATTGCATGCAGCTGAACAAGTGGGAAAGCATACTTTGCAATGTAGTTATGATTCACTGGAGGCCTTTTGCAGGTCCGCTGTTACAGGTTCTGTTATTAGGAGGCATGCTTGGTTAAAGGAACAGAATCTGCCTGATCATGTTAAAGCAAAATTATTAGATGCACCATTACAGCAGGATACTTTGGTACTAAAGCAGAAGTGTTGAAAAAAATGGAGGATAAAGCAAAATCCATGTAGACAGTCAAGGATTTCTTAAAGGTACAGCCACCCACGTTTAGCAGGAACTGGCCCTCTAAAAGTTGGTCCTTTCCAGTGTCAGACCACAGAGGCAGATACAGGTGTCCCAGAGGCAGATCTCAGCCCCATGGCTCATACAGGCCTAAACAATGGGGTGCTCCTACCTCCAAAAGCGGAGAAGACAAATCACAACCTTACAGGAAACAGTCCCAATGACTTTTCCTCTACCAGATCCAAGCACTTTTGGCAGCCCCCTTAGGGGGAAAACTAGCACTTTTTTCATCAAATTGGCAAATGGTTACCCAAGGCAAATGGGTCCTGAGCATAGTGTCCCAAGGCTACAGGTTCCATTTTCACACCCTACCAAGGTCAAAAGGTATGCCAGACCTGCCACACAATCAATGGGCAGAGGCACAAAAACAAATTACAGCCCTCATGGACATGAGGGCCATTCAGCAAGTACCACAACAAGAGCAGGGGCAAGGATTTTACTCCAGACTCTTTCTAGTACCCAGAAAGGACAAAACCTGGAGACCAATACTGGACCTGTCTATACTAAATATGTTTCTGGAAGTTCCAAAATTCAAGATGCTGACTCTACAGCAGCTACTGCCCATGCTGGGCAGGAAGGCCTGGCTTGTAACTTTGGACCTAAAAGAGGCATACCTACATGTCCCAATCGGACTTTCTTGCAGAAGAGACCACAGATTCATAGCTGGCTCAATGCATTACCAATTATCTGCACTGCACTTTGGCTTATCTACTCCACCCAGGGTCTTCACAAAATGCCTGGCACCAGTAATTGCGTTTTGCAGAGAAAAAGGAATTCAAATATATCCCTACTTGGACTGCCTAATTCAAGCAGAGAACAAAGACATTCTTCTGAAGCATCTGGCGTTTGTAAAAAGATTACCAATTGGCCTAGGGTACACAGTAAACGAAAATAAATCAAAACTAGTGCCCTCTCAAGAGGTAATATTCCTTGGTGCAAGCTTAAACTGCCCAGATGGCTTATCTCACGCCAGACAAAAGCAACTGACTACTTCAAGAAATTGGCAACAAGAACCCACTTATCTGCAAGGAAAATCCTGCAGGCCTTGGGTTTCATGGCATCTTGCATTCTAATTCCATATGCCAGACTGCATATAAGGAAACTACAGTGGTATCTAAGAAGTGTTTGGACTCAGCATTGCCACTGCCTGGAGACAGTAATTGCATTCATTCCCTGCCTGCAACAGGAGTTTCGATGGTGGACAGAAGCCTGTCACCACAACAAGGGTCTGCCATTCAGATTACCCACAGCCAGACACACTGACAACGGATGCATCAGACTATGCCTGGGGGGTCTATATGGCAGGAAACTGTATTCAGGACACATGGCCTGCAAACCAGATGCATCTTAACATCAATCAAAAAGAGATGCTAGCTGTTCAAAATGCCCTGACAGCTTTCAAGGACCTGCTTCATCCAGGACAGCTACTGATAAAGGCAGACAACACTGCGGTCATGTGGTATATAAGCAGGGAGGTACACATTCCTACCCCCTCTCCAGACAAGCAATGACCTTATGGGACACAGTATTGGCTTTTCAAATTCACCTGCAAGCACAATTCCTGCCAGGAAAAACAAATACTCTGGCAGACTAAGCAGAAACCTCATGGATCCCATACGAATGGAAACTGGATCCACAAGTATTCAGCATGATAATAAGGAAATGAGGATGCCCAGACATAGATCTATTTGCCTCCCCTCAACTGCCAATTGCAGAGATTTTGCACAAGGATTTATCACAAGCAAGCATGGAAAGTGGACACCCTGTCCTTCAGCCTGAAAAATCTAACGGTATATGCTTTTCCCCCACTGCCTCTCCTTCCCAGGGTACTCCTAAAGGTCAGACAAGAGAAGCCAGAAATCGTACTGATTGCACCAGACTGGCCACGCCAGCACTGGTACCGAATCCTAAAGGGCTTGTCTCAAGGTCCAGCATGGATATTGCCTCAAACTTCTCACTTACTGACCCAACAAAACAATCAGATCCTGCACAGCCAACTCAGGACCTTAAATCTGGCAGCATGGCAGATAATGTAGCCATTCAGAACACTCCTTTCAAAAGCTGTTATGGATGTTATCTTGGAGGCCAGGAGGCCCAGTACCAGAAAATCTTATGCAGAAAAATGGAAGAGACTCTGTGCTTGGAACCAGGAACAAGGCAGTGACACGTGTGTACCAAATATCCCTCAGATTTTACAATACCTAACTGAGATGCTGGACAAAGGCCTTTCTTTCTCAATTAAAATTCATGCCTCTGCCATTTCAGCCCATTACAATACGGAACCACCTATCTTTTCTCATCCTTTAATAAGGCAGTACCTCAGAGGGGCCAAAAACATTAGAGCTCCAAGGAGAGCACCAATTCCGGCCTGGGACCTAAATTATGTTTTGGAAAAACTCACAATGCCTCCTTTCAAGCCAGCATCAACATCGGATATAAAATTCTTATCCTGGAAAACAGCTCTGCTCCTAGCAATAACCTCTGCAAGGCGAGTCTCGGAGTTACAAGCACTCATGGCTGTGGAACCTTTCATCATTTTTCATCCAGTCAGGGTTTCTCTGAGGACAAACCCTACATTTATGCCTAAGGTGGTGTCCAGTGTGGCCCTTAACCAAACCATTCACTTGCCTACCTTTTATCCTCACCCACAGAACAAGGGTGAGAAAATTCTACATTCTTTGGACATACAGTTACGCTTCTACTTGGACAGAACTAAAGCTTTCAGAAAGACTGAGCAACTTTTAGTATCATATGCTGCAGGATCTCAAGGAAAGGCTGTCTCAAAACAGACTATTTCTAAATGGATAGGCAGTTGCATCCGTTTCTGCTATTTTCAACATGGCAAATCAGTGCCTAATGGCATTAGGCCTCATTCCACCAGAGCAGCAGCCACTTCAGCAGCCTTCCTCAGAGGAGTACCAACCAAAGATATCTTAGAGGCTGCAACTTGGAGTTCAGTGCACACCTTCACAAAGCACTACCACTTACCTCTTTACTCTGAGTCCAGAGCAGGCTTTGCTACTGCAGCTCTGCAGGGCCTTATAGCCTCTCCTAACCCTATTTAGCCCAGCCGCCCTTCCTCAGCTTTGGGATTCAACCCAAGAGTAATGACTGCAACAGTGAAATACGATGAACATTGTACAGTTGTGTACCTACCATAAATGTAGATGTTAGTGTATTCACTGTTGCAGTCCAGGTTACCCACCCACCATCCCCCCCTTTTTCTTTGCTGGGACTTATCTGCACTTTTCTATCCTGTGCAACCTGTTTGGTGCATTTGCTTGTAGACGAAGGAAATGTTATTTTTGTGCATGCATTTTTATTGGCATATTTTTTCAGCCTACCAACTTGGGGGCACCTGACATCTGGGGCAAGAAATACTGAAGAAAATGGCTGCTGCATCTTTTATACACCTGGCGCACTGATGTCAGGGAAGAGGCGACGGCAACCGATGCCGCACCTAGACTTTGGAATTCTGGCTGGCCTGAGGGTAGGTAACATCTACATTTATGGTAGGTACACAACTGTACTTTAGGCACTCGGTGCAGCTATGATGCTGCAGAAGCATCGAGGTCTGCAGCATCTGCTTCAGCCTCGGGAAGTACTCAAGGCTAAGACTCCAGAACCTCTCAGAGGACTTCAAGGCTAAAATCCTGGACTACCCTCTGGACCACAATGCGCTGTTCGGAAAACATTCATTTCATTTTAAAAATTTAGAAGAAAAAAGCAAAGAACTCCAGGACATTAAGCACCTGCTGGTGTCGCCCATACCCAAGTATTATAGGAACTACCCTGCTAAAGCCACCTTTGCAAAACCTACTTCACAGCCCTCCTCTTTCAGCTCCAGGAGATGAGCCAGAAGGCCTACTGACTCTAGATCCTCTGCTCCACCACAGCAACCCAGACAGCCCTCTCAAGATAGGAGGCCCCAGTAATGCATGACTGCCTTGCCCAGTTCCCCCTCTCAGCCAGTCTCCCCCTTTGGCAATCCACTTCAGACCAGTGGGTGTTAAACATTATCCAAAAAGGGTACTTTCTATCCTGGAAAGAAGCCACTCAGAAGAGGCATCCCTTCCCTCCCCAGAAACCAGGCCCATCTCATGCCACAAGTTCTGGCAGATCTTCTACAGCTAGGCACCATTCACCCTGTTCCTCCAGGACAAGAAGGAAAAGGGTTTTACTCCAGTCTCTTCCTGGTCCCCAAAAAAGATGCCCCCCTGGAGACCCATCTTAGATGTTTCCTTTCTAAACCTACATCTTCAGGTACCCTCTTTTAAAATGCCCTCCCCACCTTGCCTCTCATTCCAGCCAAGGCCTTCATGGTCACCCTAGACCTAAAGGAAGCCTACCTGCACATATATCCATTAGGAGTTCCCACAGATAATTTCTGTGTTTCTCTGGCCCTTCCTCATTTTCAATTTACTGCTTTGTCCTTTGGTGTATCCACGGCACTCATGGTCATTGCAAAGTGCCTAGTCCCAGCCATTGCCTTCTACAGAACTCGAGGGATACAAATTTACCCTTATCTGAATGACATCCTGATTCTGGCAGAGTCCAGTGATGCTGTATTAAAGCGTCTACATTTCACCATGTTCCTTCTGCAGAACCTAGGATTCACCATCAACCTCCCCAAATCCTCTGATCCTAAGCCAGAACAAGATTTTCCTCTGCTGTAGAATCAGAACAGACACAAAGGCCTTTCTACCTCAGGACAAGGTTCTCTTTACTTTCCACTTCCAGGAAGCTCTACTACCCCAAAAGGTGACTGCAAGGCATTTTCGTCCTCATCTGGGGTTGATGGCAGTAACCATCCCCATGCTACCTCTGGCAAGAATGTACATGCACAAGCTGCAGTGGTTCTTGAAGAACACCTGGTCCCAGCACCTACATCCCCTAGAGTGGCTATCCCCCCTCCTTCCCTCTCTGAAAATCAACTGGTAGCTCCTGCAAGGGAAATTGAACCCAGGGCTCCCACTACAGCCCCCCCACCCCAACCCAGATTATGCATACAAATACCTCAGATTCAGGTTGGGGAGCAACTCTGGCCTCTTACAAGATTCAGGAAAAAATGGCATCCCTCTCTTCAGGCCAAGCACGTCAATACCAGGAAAATGACAGCAGTTTTCTTGGCTCTACAGACCTTCACCCCCCCCCTTTCTAGTTCCAGGGGTGTTCCCGATCGTCACCGACAAACACCACAGTGATGTGGTACCTCAACAAGCTGGGAGGAACAAAGGCCTATCAGCTGTACAGCCTATCCCTCCTGATATGGGACTTAGCTTCCTGTCTGAACTTAGTCCTGTAGGCGGTCTACATCCCACTCACAGGACAACCACCAAGCAGATCTCTTGAGCAAGACCTCGCCTCAACATGAATGGATGCTAAACAGGGAAGGTGGTCTTAGACCTATTCTCACTGGTGGGATGCTGCACAAATAGACCTGTTTGTCTCCTCCCAGAACAGGCAACTGCAGAACTTCTGCTCAAAAACTCATCCCTTCTAGCATGGAGAGTGGACGCTTTCAGCATCTCTTGGGCGAAGTTCCTTTATGCCCCCCCCCCCATTCCCACTGATTCAGAAAGTCCTGGAAATTCAGAAGGACAAACCATGCCTGCCCCTGGCACCCCCTTTGCTGACCAGGCTTGACATAAAGCTCTTCCTTAAAGGGGTTTTGCGCATGATACCACCTAAGAAACCTATTCCCTCTGCCTTGGGACCTTAACTACATCTTAGAGAAATTAACCCAACATCCCTTTGAACCTGCTGGGACTTCCTCCTTACAGATGTGTACTTGGAAGACTGTCCTGGTGGCTATCACTTCAGCCAGAAGTGTCAGAACTGCAGGCTCTAATGGCCTGTTTCCCCCTACACAGTCTTCCACAAAGGCAAGGTGTCCTTCTGAACCAACCCCTCCTTTGTCTAAAATGGTCGATCTCTCTCAACCAAGCCATTCATCTGCCCACCTTTTTTCCCTCACCCACTAATGAAGGGGAGAAAAGATACTGCACTCCCTGGGATGTGCACAGACAAATTAGATTTTACCTGGACAAGACCAAGGCCATCAGAAAGACTAACCAGCTCTCTCTCCTTCCACCCTAGAGCCCTGGGCAAGGCAGTCTCCAAGCAAACCATTGCATGCTGGATCAGGAAAACTATTTGCTTCTGCTACCCTCACCACGGAAAGGAACCCCCAAGGGGAATAGAGGCCCATTCCACTAGAGCTGTGGCCACATCAAGGGCCTTCATGAACGGTCTAGACACAGCATCCATTTTGGAAGCCACCACCTGGGCCACTATCCACACCTTCACCAAGCATTACAAAATGGAACAAGTTTACAGAGCTAGGACAGGATTCGCCAGGGCAATCCTGCAGGGTGTTATAGAACCCTCTGCATCTACCCACCACCCTGTCATCTTCTTAAGTTGTGGTACGCTCCCACACCTAGAATACTGCAACATAGGAATAGAAGGGCATAGAATAGTTGTGTAAAATCTTACCATAACCATATATGTCCTTCTCTTCCATGTAGTATTCTTTCCCTCCCACCAGTCCCCCCAGATCTTGTACCTTCCTGTACTACTTACTTTTCAGTAGGTCTCCAAGTCAAACATGTAAACAACTGGCACACCTCCTGCTGGGCCTTATTCTCTGCTTGCTGGCCTTCAAGTTCTTGAGGGTTTTGCGTGCAGATGTCACATTTAAGGCCCCTTGGTTTATGTCCCTACGTGTGACGTCCCACGCACAGTACAGCAGCCAAGCTAAAGCTTTTGTATAGAAGCCAACTTGCGAGTTGCCTGAGGGCAGGAAATCCCACACCTAGAATACTGCAACATGGAAGAGAAAAGGACATCTGTGGTTATGGTAAGATATTACACAACTGTTTTTATGTTTGAATGATTCACTCCTATTGCATCACCCACTCCCCCCTTTCCTAGTTTTTATTGGCTGAGGCACCATCTTTCCTTTTCCTTTGTTTGACATTTTTTTGGTCTCCTTTTTCATTGCTAGCTTTAGGGTCTGTGGCAAGTGTGGCGGTACCTTGTGCCAGTACATTGCACATTTGCCACAGTCTTGGTGCACTTTAGTCATATCTAGGTCTTTGAGGCAGACTCTCGTAGCCTTTGGTATCCTGACCAGACGTATGGATATTGCTGGTGGGATATCCCACTTTTTAGTAATACAACAGTGAGCAGTGTCTTTGTTGCTCACCCTTCTGATTACTGGATCAGATTTTGATCCAAACCTAGCACTTCAAAATCTTCAGTCTTGGATCTGTTTCCTATACCAATCATTTCCTGTCTTAACTGCATTTCCTCGCATCCTGTTTGTTGCTTTTGCCCAGATGTGGTCCACCAAGCTTCAAGCAAAGTCAATAATTTCCCTCACTTTATTCATGCTTGCTCTACATAAAAGATTTGGATGCATAACATTTTTAATTTGGACTTTTTGTTTAGCTTTTTGAGAACTGTTAGCTTTTTAGCTGTCTTTTTGCTATGTCTTGCCTGAAGTGGGTTTTGTAAGTGTGGTACCTGTGGGCACAAACCCCCAACCCACTGAATATACATACTCACCTGTGTCTAAAGGTTGAGTGTTTAGGTATTGAGTGCAAGTCCTGGGCTTCTTTTGGAGCCAGAGCTCTCCTTGATACGAGGAAAAAGTTGATCCTTAAAGACCCCCCCCCCCAACCAGGAGATTTGACCACTTCAGCTTCTATAGCTGCAGCCCCAAGTCTTAAAGCTTCTGAAGGTGATGGAAAGAGAGAAGTAAGGAAAAGGAGAACCTGAAAGACATTTTTACCTCGTGTGCTTTGGCCCCGATGTCTGCATTGGAGCTGAGCTAGATCTCAGCCAAGGGCATTCCTCCTTTGAGGTTGTTGGACTCTAAGGGGCCTTCCTTTGCACTGGCCTCTGCTTTGGATTTTGAAGCATTTGAGAGGGTCCTTTCCAAATAGATATTTCTCGCACGCACTTGGCACTGTACTGACTTTTCCTGTCACAGGGTCAACAAATATCTGTAAGCCATGGGGAATGTCCTTCTGTTTTTATGTTGCAGTATTCTTGTTGGTTTTTCCGCCCCAGGCGCCCTGTACGTCTGCTACTATAAAAAAGCTTCAGCTTGGCTGTTGTAGCTGCGTGTGACGTCACACACAGGGGCATATTCCAGGGTCCTTAAATGTGACGTCTGCATGCACAGACCTCAAAACGTTTCAGCTGCAGATGACCGATGCATCGTGTCCTTAAAAGCAAACGTCTAAAATGCTAAGTACCTTATTGGGTTTTTTCTTCTAATTCTCTTGTTAAAGCTTGCCTTGTTGTAGCTAGCCATAGCGGATGTCCGCAAAAAAGGGTAAATGCCAATGCGGGCATCAGATGGCCACAAAGACTCGCACGACCACAATGCCTGCTCCACTTACCAATCATTTGCACCCAAGATCTTTTGCAGCAGTCTGTCCACTCTTAATCTTTACTTGGAGAACCAACTGCTTAAACAGTAAGCCCTTAGGATGGATTCCACCTCAGAGGCCTCGACAGAACCTCCGTGAAGGCCAAATTTCCTAGGCCCTCTACCAGACGCCCCGCCATCTGATTTAGGAGTTGAGGGATGCTCTGAGGACCCTTCGACTTCAGTGGCGACTTTCATAGTAGCCGTTTCGCAGCTGACGACCAGCACGTCCCAGGAGCCAGCCCAGACCCTGACTGCTGTCGAGGGGGAAACAGACTTGGCAGAGCTTCCGATCAGGATCCTTCCTCCAGATGCTGCTACTGTTGAATTGTCATCTGACTCGAGGCCTACACCTATGTCCACACCATCCAAAAAGAAAAAAAAAAAAAAACTAAACATTCGACCAAAAAAGACCTACTTGACTGTCCTTCACTTCCTCCTTGATGCAGGCCTTTATGGCCTTTAGCCTCTTCATCCTCTCTACCACTGCTAAGCCCTACACCTGCTTCTCTCCCTCCTCCAGCCTCTCAGGACTGGGGAGAAGAGCAGGACACCTGTTACTCCTCTGAGGAATCCATTTCTTACACCTCTCAAATTGCTTCAACTCGGGAGTACTACTCCCCAGATGAAGAATCTATTGAGGATCCTCTCTCCCAGAGGATATTACATTTGGTGAAACTATCACCAAAATGAAAGAATATTTCAAATGAGGACACCTCTCAAATGTCAAACTCAAGAGGTCCTTTGAACTTTTACAGGTAGAATCCCCCTCACCTACTGCTATCCCACCTGTCATTCCTGCATACTTGGATGCTTTTGCCTCTGCTTCGACAAGGTGCTTGATCACCAAAAATTCCTAGACAGACCTAGCTGTGATTGCTACCTTACCTGGACAAAGAGGTAAGGGAAAGGGCTGGCATAATGGTTAAGGTGTTCACCTTAGACACAAGGTGCGGGGTTTGATTCTCACATGGGCTAATTGGCTAGGCTTAGAATGGCCCTCGAGGACAGCTAGTCTAGTACTAATCCTATGAACTTATGAACAATCCAGACTCATTCCATCTGCCTCACTCTTACCCACTGACAGACTGCAAATCTATGGATAGGACTGGTAAGAAGGTCTGTACTTTCACATTGGCTTTTAGAGCCATCAGCTATCGCTCATTGCTTTGGACCTGGTCTCTCAAGCTGCCACCCTGCTGGCCAGTGCTCCTGACTGCCCCCCAAAAAGCTGACATCTCTTCCAAACTTCGTCTGGTGGCCCAAGTAGCCAGGCACTCAATCAGATGCAGCTATGATGCTGCAGAAGCTTCTGCTCGCTCTGCAACATCTGCGTCTGTTCTCTGGAGATATTCCTGGCCTAGACCAACACTTACCAGAGGGCTTTTAAGTCTTAAGATCTTGGATCCCACCCCCGACCCCAACTTCCTCTTTGGTAAACTATCTGCAGATCTTTTCAAAACCTCCAAGAAGAGCAAGAAATTACAAGACCTCAAACATTTGTTGGTGTCCCCCATCTCCAAATACTTCAAGAACTATCCTGCCAAGGCCACATTTGTCAGGTGTAACCAAACCCCTGCTTGGATCTACCTCTACAGACCTAGAAGAGGTACCACAAGGCAAACCACTTCCAAGCCAGTTGCCCCTCAGCCTCCCCCTTGGCAGTCCTTTCAAGGCAGAGGAGACCCCAACAATGCATGACTGCTGTGCCCCCCCCACCCCCACCCCTCTCTGCCGGTCTGTCTCACTGCCTCCCCTTTTGGAAAACCATCACCACGGACAGATGGGTGTTGGCCACCATCCAAAAAGGATACTTCCTCTCCTAGAAAGAAAGGCCACCTCTAAGAGGCGTTTCCCTTTACCCCCAGAAATCAGACATATTTTACCACAAGTCCTGACAGACCACCTGAACTTGGGTACCATAGAACCTGTCTCCTCAGGACAGGAGAGAAGAGGCTTCTATTCTCTACTGTTCCTCGTCCCCAAAAAGGACTGACCATGGAGACTTATTCTAAACCTTTCCTCCTTAAATCCATTCTTAAAGGTGCCCACCTTCAGAATGTTTCTCCCAAGCCTCCTTCCTCTCATTCCTACAAGGGCTTTCATGGCCACATTGGACCTAATAGAATGAAATCATACCTAGCTAAATGGAAAAGATTCTCAAAATGGTGTCTGGGCAAGGATGTGGACCCATGCATTGCAGACCCCCCCCCACCCCAGTTCTAGTAAACGTGTCAACTTGTAAAAGGCAGACTGTCATACTCCTCAGTTACAGTTCACCTTTCCGCAATCTCAGCCTGCCTACATCTAGAACCCCCCCACTAGCCAGACTCTGTGTTGAGCTTTTCTTAAAAGGTGCCCTACACACAAGGCCTCAAAGCCAATCCCACCACCTTCGGACCTGAACTTCATTCTGAAAAAGCTAACCCAGTACCCATTCAAACCCGCTGGAACAGCTACTCTTCAGATGTGTACATGGAAAATAATTCTTCCACAAGGACAAGGTAACACTAAGAACTAACCCCTCTTTCATACCTAAGGTGGTCTAAAATTTGTCATTAAACCAGTCTGTTCACCTGCCCACTTTTACCACCCCCCCCAGTCTGTTCACCTGCCCACTTTTACCACTCCCCCACCAATGAAGGGGAAAGTATAGTTGACTCCCTGGATGGACACAGTTGAGATTTTACCTGGACAAAACCAAATCCATTAGGAAATCCAATCAACTCTGTTTCATCCCACCCCACGGCTATAGGCAAGGTAGTTTCCAAACCATCGCTTGTTGTATCAGAAAAGCCATTTGCCTCTGTTATGGCAGACAACTCCCTTTACAAGTAAAAGCTTGCTCCAGAGCAATGGCAGCCTCCAAAGCCCGTCTCAAAGGCCTCAACACTGCTTCCGTTATGAAAGCAGCCACTTGGTCTACCATTCACACTTTCACTAAACACTACAAATTAAGACAGTGTCACCAGAACATGAGCAGGATTTGCCAGGGCAGTCCTACATGGATTTTTAGAATCAGCCTTTTCTATCACCCTTCCTTCCAACTAAGCTGTGGTACTCTCCCACAACAAGAATACTGCAACATAGGAAAAGGGCATAGAATAGTTGTGTAAAATCTTACCATAACCATAGATGTCCTTCTCTTCCATGTTGCAGTATTTCTTCCCACCCACCAAAACGCCCTTTTCTCTTACCCAGTACAGCATATCATTTGGCTGCTGGTACCCTATGCCCTGCACGGAGGCCTAAGAAAACCACATAAGGCCCCTATGCCTGACACCACTGGCATCTACTCCTACTCAGCCTTGTACTCCTCCTGCTGGGCTTTCAAGTTTTCAGGTCTGTGCGTGCAGGCGTCACATTTAAAGACCCTGGTTTATGGCCCCTACATGTGACGACCCACGCAGCTGCAACAGCCAAGCTTGAATCTTGTGTAGGAGCCGACGTACAGGTCTCCTGAGGCAGAAAATCCCACAACAAGAATATTGCAACATGGAAGAGGACATCTATGGTTATGGTAAGATTTTACACAACTGTTATTCACTTGACTTGTTCCTCCTCCTGTTAGTAGCTTTCTCCGGAGCCTCACTGGAGAAAGCAATAGAAAGCAGACTTGCTAAAGGAGGCATCTAGAATCGTATTGGGTGACACTTGGTGAAGGTGCAACAAGGAAGGGGAGGGGTCCTCAGGATCCTCTCCTAGAAGTCTTTTGTGGATATCCTTGAATTGATCGAACAAAGGGGGTTGGTCCACTGAACCTCCCTTCCCAAGAAGACTTGGCATTGCTTGTGGCTTTCACTGTTGGATCATCTACCTCCCGAGTTGTCGCACCCATTGATGAGCTGCATTGATTTGGTCTTGCTGTGGGCATGGAAGGAACCTGACACAGTGAAACAGATGACCAGAAAATCTGACAGATGTCCTTTTATTCCCATGTTGCAGTATTCTTCATACGGGTTTATCCCTTCAGTCTCGTGTACGTATGGCTAGTATTCAAAAGCTTTCAGTCCCTCTATGGTACATCAAATGTCAGGCAAGTCAGAGGAACATGGGCCATAAAGGTGACGTTGACATGCACCAGCCCTCAGTACCTTTCAGCTGCCATTCATATGCCAGGTGTTCCTACCACTGCTATCATGATAGTTTCAGTTCTTCCTTATTGAAACATTGCTTGTTAATGTCATCCAGAAAGGGAAAGTGTCCGTGTGGACACCAGATCCCTCATAAGGACGCCCATGACAAGTGTTTGTTGTGTTTAGGTAGAGCTCACGACTATAATGCCTGCCCGATTTTGCCAGGTGTTTGTGCCAAAAGCTCTGTGTAGCCGGTTGCACGCATTAAATTTATATCTTGCGAACCAACACCTGAAGCTTCTTGCGCTTAGAATGGAAGGTCTTGCCAGTGTCCTGCCAGAACTTTTACGGCCTTTGACTTTCGTCTGAGCCTCAGCCTGACTCCCAGCCTGTGGCTGACATATGCCTGGTTTCAGGACCAGGTTCCGGATCCACTTCTGTAGAGGTTGTGTGTACCTCTAAAGAGGCCGCACCATCCACAGATGAGAGCACATCCACTGAGGCTATACCAGCGCCTCTAGCGGATGCCATGGAGGGGAGCAGCGCTTCATGGGGAAACTGAGACCTCTGCTTCTTTACATTCCCTGGTTTCTAGGAAACTGGCCACCACTCCGATAAAAATGAGAAAAGAGAAAACCTATTACTCCTGAAAGCATGCCTGACTGGCAGGCCTTCAGATAGAACCTCTTTAGTGCCTTTATGGCATTGAGACCTGCAGCTTCATCTACCTCCATCCCTCTTCCTCCCTTAAGTCCTAGGCCCATGCATACAAACCAACCTCCTAGGGATGGGGAGGTCCTTTCAGACTCCTCTGAAGAATCTTTCCTATAATTTTCAGCTTTCATCTCCTTTTGAATATGCATCCCCTGAGGAATATTTAACATTTAGTGAGACCATTAGCAGAATGTAGGAACATTTCAAATGTGATTCCTCAGAAATGGCTGCGATACATAAGCGGTATTATGACCTCATTCAAATGGAAACACTTAGCCCATCTGCTGTTCCTCCCAATCTTCCTAGATGCCTTTTCTTCAGCATCCTGACTCTTGGCCTTCTGCTCCACGCAGGCCAGATAGGCTGTACAAAGTACCCGATAACTGCTAAGCACCTGATAGTGCCCCCCAGCCACCATCTCTGTGGCCTCTGACAAAGCCACCAAATTATTACCCACAACTACTATTCTCCCTGTTGACAAGGACAGCAAGACCATGGAGAGAATAGAGAAAATGAATACTTTTGTTACATTGGCCTTTAGAGACAGTTAACTATCAGACCCATATGGCTAAGCATAACCTATCCCTTTTACAGTCTGTCACCAAAGATTTGGCAGATATCCCAGATTCCCCCTGCCAAAACAGCCTTGTCCTTCCTTCTGGCTCTCAACATATCAAGTCACCAGACACTTCATTAGCTGCGGCTATGATGCTGCTGAATCCTCTGCTAGGTCAGCAGCATCAGCATCCACCCTACACAGATTTTCCTGGCTGCATCTAAAACCCCTGACAGATTATTTTAGGCCCAATCATATGGATGCTCCCCTAGATATTGCTGCACTTTTTGGATCTAAAGTAGACCTCTTTGTATCAGTGCAACAAAAAGGCCAAAGAGATGCAAGACCTCAATCATCTCCTGGTCTCACCAATTCCCAAGTTCCACCGGAACTATCCTTCCAAAGCAGTTTATCAGGAAACAATCCTGGCCTAATCCCAGTGCCAGACCTCGTAAACATACCAGGAAACAACCTCCTACGTCTAGAGTACCTTCTGCATCTAGCCAGAGGTCTTCAAGACGGGGCAGGTAGCATCTGACTACCTGCCAGTTTTGCCTCAAACCCCCCCCCCCCCCATGCCCCTGTCTGCCACCTCTTTCTCACTCTGTGGACCCAGATCACCAAAGATGTACAGGTCCTGTCTGTCCTCGAAGAGGGCTACATGACTTTGCTCTCTCCTCCCATATGGAAGGGCATTCCCCACCCCCCTTCACAACAACTACCCCTCTTACAAACCAGTACTGCAGATTTTTATAGACCTGGGTACTGTACAATCAGTTCCACCTCTGCAAAAGGTAAAGGTTTTTATTCAAGGCTCTTCTCTGTCCCCAAAAAAGATGGACCATGGAGACCCATCCTGGACCTTTCCTAAAGGTACCCACCTTCAGAATCCTCAACCTTGCCTACCTTTTCCTCTGATTACTCCACAAGAGTTCATGGCTACTCTAGACATAAAGGATGCCTACCTCCACATCCCCATCAAACCCACCCACAGGAAATGTGCAAGATTCTTGATGGGCTCCTCTCATTGGCATTTTACTGCTTTTCTTTTGGGCTTTCTACTGCTCCCAGTGGCTTTACCAAATGTTTGGCTCCAGTGATGGCCTACGCCAGGACAAAAGGGGATACAGATACTCCCTTACCTGGGCGACATGTTCATCCGGGCTCCCAACCAGCAAATACTACAAGATCACCTCCACTTGATCTCCTTATCGCAGTCCCTAGGATTCCGGATAAGTCTGCCAAAGTCCCACCTCCCGGCAACTCAAGACATTGTTCTTCCTGGGGTGTAGAAGAACAAACCTCATAGAAGCTTTCCTGCCACCCCAAAGGTGAGCTCCCTGTCAGACCAGCTGCTCCAATCAACCCAGTTAACTGCAAGACAGTAGCTGAAACTATTGGGTTGCATGGTCGCCACAATACCCATGCTACCTTTAGCAAGGCTCCACATGAGGAAGCTGCAGTGGTACCTTCACTCAGTCTGGAGACAACACAACCAGCCCTTGGAGAACACTGTACCACTTCTTCCCTCTTTAAGAAAGGAGATACTTTGGTGGGACCAGGTACAAAGAAACCCAGGACTCCCACCACAACCTACCAAAGTTATGTACATAAATGCCTCAGACCTGTGCTTGGGAGCTAATCTAGGACAGGTGGAAGGCTTGTGGCCGGATCACCTAAACCATCAATGCCACAGAAATGAGGGTAATCCTGCTAGCCCTACAGGGATTCCAACCTTTCCTCCTACAGGGGACTCTTCTGATGTACACAGACAACACAATTGTACTGTGGCATATCTGCAAGCAAGGGGGGGCATGTCCTACCTGCTATGCAGGCTAGCTCTCTTGGTTTGGGAGTTGGCTACCACACAAGGTATCTCCCTATGACCGACCTACCTCCCCTCCCTCCACAACAAACAGATTTGTTGAGCAGAATCAGCACAAGCAACCTCGAATGGATGCTGCACAGAGAGATCTTCATGGATCTGGTCCACAAGTGGGGTACACCTCAAATAGACCTGTTTGCCTCCTTCCTCAATAGGCAACTTCCTGGGCTTTGCACCAGGATACCAGAACTACAGACACTGGCAACAGATGCCTTTTGAATATCCTGGAAGGGGAAATATCTTTATATACCCCCCTCTTCCCTCTCACTCGGACAATCCTGTTAAAAATACAGCAGAACAATCCAAAAATCTTATTGGGGACTCCCTGCTGGCCCAGACAGCACTAGTTCCCTTTAGTTCATCTGCCCAAGGGCAATCACCACAAGTTTACCCACCAGAGAGTGGAGCTTCTCACACAAAACAATGGATCATTAATCCATCCACAATGGCAGATGCTCCACCTAACTCTGTGGCTGATAGGATTCTGATTCTATTTAGACACCTTTACAATGAGGACATGCTTGATGTTCTGCAGGAGGCTAGGAAATAGTCTCTCCAAGTGGAAACAACTATTTGGTGTCGCAAAAAAACAGCTGGACCTGATTTTTAGCAAACCCGCCTAGTGCTGTTCTGTTTGTGTGAGCTACTGCAGTCAAGACTGGCTTACTCCTCCATTAAAGCCCACCTGTCTGCTATTTCTGCTTGCTTACGTCTAGACACCCCTCTTGCTTCACGACTACCTTGCAAACTTCCTCAAAGGAGTTCTACACCTTAGGCCTCCAAGGAGACCCATTTCCCCCTCCTTGGGACCTCAATTGTGTGTTAGAGAAGCTTACGCTACCTCCCTTTTGAGCCAGCTAATAACGCCTCCTTAAAGCACTGCACCTGGAAAACTATCCTGCTGGTGGTTTTGAACTCTGCCAGGAGAGTATCTGAACTACAAGACCTTATGGCTACACTACACTTTCTAGTTTTCCACAGACAGGGTTACCCTTAGGACTAAACTGTCCTTCATGCACATAGTCAACTGGTCCCTAGATCAGGCCTAGATCAGGCCATTCAGCTACCTGTTTTCTTCCCAAACCCACATGGAGACTGTGAATACTGAATTCCTTAGACTAGATGTGCATGAGCAGATCAGATTTTACCTCCACAGCCCCAAGGCTATCAGACAGACCAGCTATTCTTATCCTTTCATCCCAGAGCCCTGGTTCAGGCAGTTAACAGGCAGACCATTTCTAATTGGATATCAAAAGCAATTACACTTTCCTACCAGTTTCATGGCAAGACTCTGCAAGGGGCAGTAAAAGCTCATCCCACTAGGGCAATGGCATCTTCAGAAGTCTTCATGGTTTTGGATACCCCCTCTGTTCTGGAAGCTGCTACTTGGACATCAGTCCACACCTTCACCAAACACTGCAAGCTTGACTATATCTCAATGCCCAGGGCAGATTTTGCCTGGGTATCCTACATGGATTTCTGGAATCTGCTTCTAGACCACCATCCCGACCTCAGTGAGCTTTGGCACTCACCCATATGCAGAATACTGCAACATGGGAATCGACTGACATAAAGTTGTGGAATGTCTTACCATGGATGTCCTTCTCTTCCGTGTTGCAGTATTTCTTCCCCTCTCCGCTACATTTTTTCCCTTTCTGGATGACAGTGATACAGCATTGCCCTTACAGGACTGGCTCTGAATGGGGCTACTCTTGAGGGCTGATGCATGCCGACGTCACTTTTATGGCCCAAGATGTTCTTCGTTTTTCACTGTTGCAGTCATCAGCTGTGAGTTATCCCTGCTGTGGTAGCCCAAGGCTGGCCCGAATACCAGAGTCAATGTTTTTCTCAGTCTGCTGCTGTCGCCTGTAGTCTGTCAGGTAGTCAGTGCCATAAAGCAGGGCACCCAACGTCATTACATCAGTCTTTCTTGCCATGGAGCACATAGCAGAAGCACTTCCCACAAGTGCCATTTGGTCATTACCAGAGTTTGAATTTCAACTGAAAACGTCTAAAGCTAAGTACCCTGTTGGGGACTCTCTTTTCTTGCACTAACTGATGCCCGAAAAGTTAACAATCTTCTCACTTGTGGAAAGCAGATCCTACACTTCCATTCTTACTGCGTCATTTGTTTAGGCCCAGACTACGACATCCCCTGTTGCCATTTGCAGATGTCCTTCATGTTTCACTGTTGCAGTCATTACATTTGGGTAATCTGCTGGCAGGTTGCCCTCAGTAGGCTTGGGTCCTGCATCGGTTGCTGTCCCTTCTTCCATGACGTCAGGTCGTCTGATATAAAACATGTAGCCGACGCCATTACATGAGTCTTTCTTGCTGCTCGGTGCCCGAAGCAGAAGCAGTTCGCAAGTGCCTGTCGGCCGACACATGAAATTTTCGTTTTCGAGTTTCACAACCGAAGTCTAACTAAAAGCCAAGTACCTCGTTGGGGAAACTTTTTCTTGCTCCTTACTGATATCACTAAAGGTTAATAATGGCATTACTTGTGGGAAGCAAATACCTCATAAGGATTTGCATTTGTACTGTATTCCTTGCCCTAGGCCTTGACCACAACGTGCCTTGCTGTCGGCTTTGTGCTAAATTTAATCAACACGATTAAATTTCTGTAAATTTTTTATTCTAAATATTTTGGCTCAAGGTTTAACTATCCAGAAATGTCTGTTAGTAATCGGACTACTGGAATTCCTAAAAAATGCAATGAAAAAGACAGACCGTCAAGGTCCAAAACAGACTATGCTTCTCCTAAGCCAGTTGCTGGTTTGCCAGTACTCAGTGAGGTGCTTTTGCAGCCCCTGATACCCGCAATCGCAGGTCTCTGAGACCCATTCGGAGTCCGGTATGCCGTGAGATGCTTCGGTTATGGAACCCGCAGATGTCTCTACCTTAGATGGGTCCGGAGCTGCTGTACAGGCACCGGCTTCTGGGGGTGTTTTCAGGCCTACAGATTTGTATAGTAAACCGCCATCTTCAAAACTAGGGCCAAAATCTAAATCCGTCTAAAAAAAGACGCCTGAGCCACATGTGTAGTCCCCTATGCCTAAAAAACAAATTATCAGAATGGCTGAAGATTTAATTACTCTGATCAGGGGTAGCCAACCTCCTCTTTCTCAGAGGCTTAGGCAAGACCTTGATTATAAATCTTCTGAACAGGATTCTATTTCTTCTGACTCTTCTAATGAACAGGATTTGTCTATTCCTACTTATGAGGACTCTGATGCAGAGGACTCCATTCCTTCAGCCTCTCCCCCTGAGGATTTTACTTTTGGGGAAACTTTACATGCCTTAAGGGAACATTTCCACTGGGAAAATCAGGATTTCTCTGAATCTAAAAAGAGACTTGGGGATTTTCTTCTATTTCCTCAGCATAGGCCTTTGGCTATACATCCTGTTCTAGACGTTGTGGATGTTTTTTTCAGGATCTAGTATGACTCCTGATTCTCTGCCTCCGGCTCCTTGTAAGCCAGACAGATACTACAGAGTTCCTGACTCCCATAAGTTCTTTTTCAAAAACCCTATTGCTGATCCTGAAACCATTTCTCAGGGTCCCAAGGGCATTAAGGCCTCTTCTGCCAAAAATCCTACCCCTTCTGATAGAGATTCCAGGGCGCTGGATATATGGGGTAAGAAGGTTTACACGTCTGCAACCTTGGCAGTCAGGGCTTTAAATTGTCGATTTCATATGCTTAAATATCAACAGCATATGATGGGACTAAAACAGAAAATGATAATCTCGGACTGTGTGGAAAATAAAGAATTGCAGAATTTATTGCATTCAGCTGAACAAGTTGGAAAACATACTTTGCAATGTGGTTTTGATTCCTTGGAGGCCTCTTGCAGTGCTGCTCTAACTGGATCTGTGCTAAGAAGGCATGCTTGGCTCAGAGCAAACTCTGCCTGACCATGATAAAGCAAAATTTGTTCCTTTACAACAGGACTGTTTCTGTAGTAATAAGGCTGAAGAAGTGTTAAAGATGGAAGATAAAGCTAAATCTATGCAAACTGTGAAATATTTTTTACAAGTGCAACCTCCAAGATTTAGTATGCACTGGCCTACTAAGAACTGGTCCTTTCCAGTCCCCTCAAGAGCCACTAAGTCAAATCAAGACATTCCAAAGGCTCCAGGTTTCAGTCGCAAGGAACTTTTAGAACAAAACAATGGGGTGCCTCCACCTCCAAATCTGGAAGCAACAAGGCACCTCCCTATGGTAAACAGTCTCAATGACTTCCCTCTACGATCACCAAGCCCTTACCTCTTAGCTGCCCCTTTGGGGGGGGAACTAGCACTTCATGCACGAAATTGGCAACTTATTACCTAGGACAAATGGGTTTTAAATTCTGTATCCCAGGGATACAGATTTCACTTCCACACGTTGCCAATACCAAACGGATGGCCAGATCTGCCCCCAAATCAGTGGGCAGAGACCCAGAAACAAGTTCTGTCCCTCATGAACATGGGGGCTATTCAACCAGTACCAGAAGAGGAAAAGGGACAAGGTTTCTATTCCAGACTTTTCCTGGTACCCAGAAAAGACAAATCATGGCGTCCAGTTCTGGACTTATTCACTCTAAACACATTTCTGGACATGCCACAGTTCAAGATGCTGACTCTTCCGTTACTACCTATGCTAGGCAAAGATGCCTGGTTGGTAACTCTAGACTTAGGAGGGAATCTTGCAGAAGATTTCAAAGCAGGCTACTTGCATTACCAGATGTTCATCGTGCGTACAGCTGCAGTCATAACAGATGGGTTCTCCTGCCGTCAGGCGGGTCCTCAGTCGGCCGAATTCCAAAGTCTAGGTCTGGCATCGGTTGTCGTCGCCTCTTCCCTGACGTCAGAGCGACAGAGGTATAAAAGAACCAGCCGACGCCATTTTCTTCAGTCTTTCTTGCTGCGCGGTGCCTGAAGCAGAAGCGGTTTGCAAGTGCCGGTCAGCCAGCTCCTGAGATTACGAAAATTTTGCAACCGAAGTCTTCTTGAAAGCTAAGTACCCCGTTGGGGAAACTTTTCTTGCCTCAGACCGATGTCAGACAAAGTTAATAGTATTTCATGTGGGAAGCAAATACCGCATAAGGATTTTCATTCCCTCTGCATTCCTTGCTTAGGCCCAGACCACAACGCCTCTGCCTGTCGTTTTTGTGCTACATTCAACAGACGCACCATTAAGTGTCTGGCGTAGTTCGCCCAACATTATTTTGGCAAAAAATTTAATTACATTATGTCGAGTACTCCACCCCCAGTTTTGAATAAGACGCAAAGATAAGGAACGATATACGAGGTCCGCGGCTTCTACCGACACCACGCCAAAGCCTACTACAGGTGGTCCGGCTCTCAGTGAGGCGCCTACGCAGCCCCTGACTACAGACACTTCATTGGCGGTGTCTACTGTACCCGAGGTCGCAGGCTCCTCGGCCCACACCCCGACTACCGATACCGAAGCCACTCTAGGCGGTGTAACTCGGGTCTGTCGCCTCTCAAGGTGTCTTCAGGCCTTCCTCTTTTTCCATCAAGGCTTTCACTAAGTCTAAAGCAGCCATGCATTCTAAGAAACAAGCTCCACAGGGCCCTTCTCCAGGCCCCATGCCTAAAAAACAGATGGTCAAAATGGCTGAGGATTTGATTACTGTTATCAGGGGTTCTCAACCCCCCCCCCCCCCAAAAAAAAGGCCCAGAGTGGAGGAAGAATCCCCCTCCTCGGACCAGGCCTCCATTATTTCAGAGCACTCTGAACAGGAACATTCATACTCCCCTTTTGAAGATTCTGATGCAGAGGAGTCCATTCCCTCTGTCCCCCCCCCCCCCCCCTGAGGATTACTCTTTTGGGGAAACCTTGCATACCTTGAGGGAACACTTACACTGGGAAGGCCAAGTGTACTCAGATTCCAAGAAAAGGCTTAGGGATTTTCTCTTGCTCCCTCAGCACAGGCCTCTGGCTATACCTCCTGTCTTAGACATTCTAGATGATGTGTATTCGAAGGCCTGCCTTAACCCAGACTCTTTACCTCCAGCCCCAGTCGAGCCTGACAGGTACTACCGGGTTCCTGACACACCAATTCTTATACAAAGCCATGCGGCTGACCCAGAAACTATCTCACAGGGCCCCAAGGGAATTAAGGCCTCCACTGCTAAAAATCCATTACCTTCAGAGGGGGAATCCAGAGCTTTAGAAAGGTGGGGAAAAACGGTTTACACCTCTGCCACCTTAACCATGAGGGCATTAAACTGCCAGTTCCATATGTTAAAGTACCAACAGTTTCTGTTATCACAGTTGAGAAGCAAAATGTCACAACCTGAACAACCAGACTTGAAGGAGTTGCAGGATTTGATGCATAGTGCAGAACAAGTGGGTAAACATACCTTGCAATGTGGTTTTGATGCTCTAGAGGCCTCTTGTAGAGCTGCTGTTACAGGATCAGTCATACGTAGACATGCCTGGCTCAAGGAGCAAACCTTACCAGATCATGTCAAAGCCAAATTACTAGATGCCCCTCTACAAACAGATGTATTTGGTGTAAAAGCTGAGGAGGTATTAAAGAAAATGGAGAAAAAGGCTAAATCAATGCAAACAGTGAAAGATTTCCTACAGGTACAACCTCCACGTTTCAGTAGAAATTGACCTTCCAAAAATTGGTCCTTTCCAGCCACGGACAGACCCCAAAGAGGTAGATACAGGCGCCCGAGGGGCAGAGGGCAATCTCAAGGATCGTTTAGAGGCAGACAATGGCAAGCTCCTACACAGAGGTGGTGAGGATAGTTCACAGCCATTCAGAAAGCAAACCCAATGACTTTCACCTTTGCATGCCAAGCAAGGCTCAAATGGCAGCACCTTTAGGCGGAAAACTGGCATTTTCGAAAAATTGGCATATTGTCACAAGACAAATGGATCCTGGACATTATAAACAGAGGCTACAGATTCCATTTTCGCACCCTTCCAAAAATGAGAGGCATGCCAAACCTGCCACACAATCAAAGGGCAGAGGCACAAAGACAAATTTCAGATCTCATGGACATGAAAGCTATTCAAGAGGTACCTACTGAAGAACAAGGTCAAGGTTTTTATTCCAGACTATTCCTGGTACCAAGGAAGGGAAAAGATTGGAGACCTATTTTGGACCTATCCATCCTAAACACATTTTTACTCGTGCCAAAATTCAAGATGCTCACATTACAGCAGCTTCTCATGCTGGGCAAGGAGTCTTGGCTGGTAACATTGGACCTCAAGGAGGCATACCTGCATGTCCCAATCAGACAAGATTGCAGAAGATACCTCAGATTTCTTGCAGGTTCGACCCATTATCAATTCTCTGCATTGCCCTTTGGCTTATCTACTGCGCCCAGAGTATTCACGAAATGCCTGGCATCAGTAATTGCCTACTGCAGACTTCAAGGGATACAAATATACCCATATTTGGACGACTGCCTGATCCAAGCGGACAGCAAGCACATACTTCTGAAACATCTGGCTTTTGTAATGTTGAATTCTCTGGAATACAGTCAACAAAAAGAAATCGAGGCTAATACCCTCTCAAAAAAAATGATTTTCCTGGGTGCCAACTTGGACACAAACACCCAGATGGCCTGCCTCGCGCCAGAGAAACAGGGGCAACTAACTCAATACTTCAGAAAACTAGCAAATTTCACCAGGCTGACTGCAAGGAAAATCCTGCAGGTTCTGGAATTCATGGCATCTTGCATCCTACTAATTCCATGTGCAAAGCTGCATATGAGGAAACTTCAGTGGTACCTGAAAAACCTATGGTCTCAACACAGCCACAGTTTGGAAACAATAATACCACTGATTCCATGTCTTCAAAAGGAATTTCTGTGGTGGGCTCAAGCATGCCAAAGAAACACAGGTCTCCCATTTTGCAAGCCTCAAGCAAATCAAGTCATCACAACAGACGCCTCTTACTACGCCTGGGGGGCGCACATGACAGATCGGTGCATTCAAGGCAAATGGTCCCAAAAAGAAAAGCACCTACACATCAATCAAAAGGAAATGCTAGCAGTAGTAAAAGCTATTATAGCTTTCAAAGATCTTCTGCATCCAGGTCAACTATTGATAAGGACAGCCAACACCACAGTAATGTGGTACATAAACAGGGAGGAACACATTCATACCCCCTATGCAGGCTGGCCATGTCACTTTGGAACATGGCTCTGGAATTACAAATCTAACTTCAAGCACAGTACTTGCCAGGCAAGGAAAACACGCTGGCAGACAACCTAAGCAGAAATATGACGGATCCACATGAATGGAAGTTGCATCCTCAAGTTTTTACAGAGATAATTCAAGCATGGGGAAGGCCAGACATAGATCTCTTTGCCTCCCACAAAAATCACCAATTGACAATTCTGCTCAAGGACTTTTCATCCACAGGCCTGGAGAGTGGACGCTCTCTTTCAGTTGGACAACAATGACAGCTTATGCCTTTCCACCTCTTCCTCTGCTGCCCAAAGTTCTATTAAAAACCAGAGCAGACAGACCAAAGATGATTCTCATTGCTCCAGACTGGCCAAGACAGCACTGGTACCCACTCCTGAGGAGCCTGACACATTCCCCACCATGGACCCTACCTCTAATGCCTCCTCTTCTGACTCAGCACAGCTTCAAAACTCAGTCTGGCCGCATGGAAGATTTCTTAACTTCACAACAGGCCCTACTCTCCAAGGAGGTGCAGGATGCCATTTTGGAGGCCAGAAGGCAGTCTACTAGAAAAGCTTACTCCGCAAAAATGGAAACTGTTTTGTGTCTGGAATGAGAAAAAGGGCCAGAATCCTGGAATACTGAATTTACCTCAAATATTACAGTATCTAGCTGAGCTGCTAAGCAGTGGACTTTCATTCTCCTCCATCAAAATCCATGCCTCAGCCATTTCTGCAGAATACAACACTGATCCTCCTTTATTCTCTCACCCCTGCTTAAGACAGTTCCTCAGAGGGGCTAAGAATATAAAACCCCCAAGGAAACAACCAATACCTGCTTGGGACCTCAATTTCATTCTAGAAAAGCTGACCCTTGCCTCCCTTTGAGCCAGCTGCCTCAACAGACTTGCAATACTTGTCCTGGAAAACAGCCTTCCTTCTGGCCATCACCTCAGCTCGCAGGGTATCGGAACTACAAGCCCTCATGGCTGTGCAGCCTTTCATCATTTTCCATCAGGACAGAGTTTCCTTGCGAACCAATCTGTCCTTTATGCCAATGGTATCCAGGGTAGCTTTGAATCAGGCTATCCACTTACCTACCTTTTACCCTAATCCTCAAAACAAAGGGGAGAGACTATTACATTCCTTTGACATCCACAGACAGCTGCGTTATTTGGACAGAACAAAGCCTTTCAGAAAATCGGAACAACTCTTTGTGTCCTATGCTATAGGAGCTCAAGGGAGGCCAATTTCCAAACAGACAATCTCAAAATGGATAGCCCACTGCATACGCTTTTGTTACTCTTTTCATGGTAAAACTGTGCCTGCTGGCATCAGATCTCACTCA
>NC_056731.1:944892410-944902410 GCF_019279795.1 Protopterus annectens | reverse complement strand
TACTCTACTTGCTGAGCTTAAAGTTCTGAGGATTGTGCGTGCAGACATCACATTTAAGGCCTCTGGTTTTATGGCCTTGTGTGTGACGTCCCATGTAGCTGCAACAGCCAAGATGAAGCTTGTGTAGGAGCCGAGGTAAGAGTCACTTGAGGGCAGGAAATCCCCACAACTAGAATACTGCAAAATGGAAGGGGAAGGACATCTATGGTTATGGTAAGATTTTACACAATTATTCATGTTCTGTAGTCCTGTCTCGCCTTCATTCTTGTGTGTGGATTCGTAGCCGATCTTCTGGTCCGACTCGGCCAATTACAAAGCTTGAAGTCTCTCAGTTGGCTCGTGGCAAGGTAGGTATCCCATTGTACACTAGTAAGAATCCCCTGATCTCGTTTGCCACGTCTGCAAGTTCAGAAGGGCTCTTTCTTGGCCGTCACCAAGTTGGATTTTCTTCATTCAGTTTCTATAGTAATCATTTTTTGATAATTATAGTAGTTTAGTATAAATAACTTAACTGGTATTTAGCAGTAAATTGGTGTGTTTTGAATTATTGCAAATTGTTGCAAACTTGTTGGCAGTCACTTCCGCGGGCCCTTTTCTTTCTTAGTGGTATCCCTTTTTCTGTTTGCTAGTTTTCAAATTTTTTTCTCTTAGCGTAGGTCCATGTTTTTAGTTGGGACCTATTCTAGCCTTTGTTTCACTAGAATAGTAGTTTTAAATTGATAGCCAACACTTGTTCAGTACTAATTTAGTGTCAATTTATTGCAGTTGTTGCAACTTGTTGGCAGTCGCTTACTCCTCTGTTTAGGGCTAGGCCCATTTAAGTTGGAGTACCTCTTGTCTTTCTCTACATATGTCTTGATTGTTTTAGTGACCGTCTAAGGAATCAAAAGATCATAAGCCTTAGGGTTTTAAAAAGGGTCTCAAATGTTCTCAAAAAAATGCCCCTGACTGACCTAGTAATTTTGTCTATTTCCTGGGAGCCATTCATCTTCACTAGACTTGTACCTTTTACCACTCCTTTAGTTCTCGGGTTCTTCAGGAAAGGAAGAACAAATTGATCCTGAAAGGTCTCCCTTAAACCTTCCTTTTGAGGAGGATTTAGCCAGCTCTTCATCTCATTCTAGGTCTCCCTTTTCTAAAAAAAGTAAATTAAGTCTGTCAAAAGACAGTCACACACACAGTTTTATCTGGACCTCCTCAAAAAAATTACCAAACTGGACAAATTTACCTCCTCTGCCTTTGGAGCCGGTTGAGGTTATTGACATTGACACTCCAGTCTCGGCCCCAAGTTTCAGAGCCAACAACTGAGCTCCTCTCTGAGCCGGTCTAGAGATTTATTACTGGTGTCCCAACACTCCTCTCCAACTTTTTTTTTTACAAACATCTAGATCTACCTTGTCTTCCAGATCCTCCAAGAGTCTTTATGAAGAGGATGTAGAGAGCATAGTGCTTAGACATTTGAAGTCAGCTCTAGCAAATTTGTTGCCGGTTCCGACCCATTCTTTCCCAAAGCTGTCCATTACCTGCTTGTGTTCCTCCTCCGTGCCATGTCGGTCTTTTGGAGCTAGAGCTACCAGTGCCGCTTGTTCTGGAACAGTCTATTCCAGCACCCCTATTGTCGGTCTCTGAGCAGAGTTGCGCTTCGACACCGTTGGTGCTGTCCTTGGTGTCTAGGAGCCAAAGCTCACCAGTCTGCCCCAAAGGGAATGCTTGGACCCGAACTTCTGTTCCGAGCTACCTCTTGGTGCATCGGCTCAGCTGAGCTCGGATCCTACATCGATCTCTGAGCAGATTGCTTCGGAGCAGAGGGCTACTCGGCTTCCTCGGAACCGGGGGTGTCTTAGCAGGAGAGATCTGCCTTCTGGATGATGAGCGTGCTGTCTAGGTCTTCAGCTCCACTCAAGGGTACCGATGCTCTTCCCATTCAAGCTCTGATCTGTCTCAGCACCATCTCTCGACGTCAGACCCCCGCATCCTCAGGAGCGCCCATTGGGTGGCCCCCAGTCTTCCGAGACCTCCCCAGAATATCCTTCTGAGAGGCCTCCTCGGAAGAAAATTTGCAAGAGGAAGCATGTAGACTCCCCTGATGAGTCTATCGTCTCTGACACTGACCTTGGAGTCAGAAGGGTCCTCAATCTCCTTCATAGATAGCCTAAAGATCCTGAAACAGCCAGTTGGCCCACTATCACCCCTTCTGAGGAGTCAGTGTACGTGAAGGTTTTCGGGTCTCACCCTTCAGCCTCGAGTGTCTCCACCTTTCGATGAGCTGCTAGATTTAGTCAGTCGAATGGTGTGGGAAACTCCTGATGCCATGGAACCAGTCCCCGGAAGGCCCAACAAATTTCTTTCAGCCTGGTGTGCCTGTAGATGCCATGGTGGTAGCAGCAGCCACAAAAAAGGAACTAGCGGAAACTTCCTCATCTGTCCACCCACCGAACAAGGAGTCTCGAACGATGGACAGATAGGGAAGCGCATCTTCTCTTCAGTGGCTTTTACATTCATATTGCAGAATTACCTCATCCATTTCACTAGGGTTGAACGAGATCCCCTAAAGGAGCTAGGAGATGCTCTCCAAGGTACTTTAACTGAAGGAGTCCCGGAGAAGGTTACTGCTTAGTTGTCTACCTTAAACTCCATTGTTAACTCATCTCCATGAGGCTGATATATTATGCAGCAGATAGAGCAAGCAGGGCAGTGGGTTCAGGAGTTTCCCCTTGGAGACCCTCCTTGATGCGCTTATGTAATTTTGTGGAGTCCTTCAAATCTACATTTACCAACGCCCCTTTGACGGATGTTCTCTGTTTCACTGTTGCAGTCATTACACTTGGGTTATCCTGCTGGCAGGCTACCCTCTGTCGGCCTGAATTCAAAGTCTAGGTCCGGCGTCAGTTGCTGTCGCCTCTTCCCTGACGTCAGAATGCCAGGGGTATAAAAGATGCAGCAGACGCCATTTTCTTCAGTCTTTCTTGCCGCTTGGGTGCCCGAAGCATAAGCAGTTCGCAAGTGCCGGTCAGCCGACTCCTGAGATTATTGTTTTCGAATTTCAGATCCGAAGTAGTCTTCAAAAGCTAAGTACACCGTTGGAGAAACCTTTTTTCTTGCTCCAGACCGGCAGAAAAAGTTAATTGCATTTCTTGTGGGAAGCAAATACTTCATAAAGACTTTCATTCTTACTGTATTCCTTGCCTAGGCCCTGACCACGACATTGCTAGTTGTCTGTTTTGTGCTAGATTTAACCAACTCACTATTGAGCGTCGGTACGATTTTGCATTACACTATTTTGGCAGAAGGTTTAATTATACGATATGTGATAGACATCTGACTACCGGAATTCACAAGAAACGCAAAGAAAAAGGACAAGCATCCGAGGTCCAAAACCGATGGTTTCTTCCAAGCCAGTTGCTGGTTCTCAGTGAGGTGCCTTCGCAGTCCCCGACACCTACTTTAGACCCGCAGGCCGCTACAGACTCCCACGTGAAGTTGACTAGGCCGATGGAAGATCAAAGTATTGGACCTTCGGAGACTATTCCCTCAGATGGGTCCGGAGCCGCTGAGCAGGCATCTGCTTCTGAGGGTGTTTTCAGACCTACTCAATTGTACATTATAACGACTTCAGCTTCAAAGGCAAATACTAAAGCACCTTTAAAGACAAAAGTACAACAGCCTCATGCCAGGCCTCCATGCCCAAAAAACAGATGCTCAAAATGGGCTGAAGACCTCATTACTTTGATCAGGGGTTCCCATCCCCCTCCTGATAAAAGGCCTAGGCAGGAGACAGAATATGAATCTTCAGATCGGGTTTCCATTTCATCCGATTCCTCTTCTGATCAGGAATACTCAATTCCTCCCTGTGAGGATTCTGATGCTGAAAGAATCTATCCCTTCAGCCTCTCCTGAGGATTACTCTTTTGGGGAAACCTTGCATACCATGAGGGAACATTTTCACTGGGAAAGCCAAGATTTTTCAGAATCTAAGAAAAGGCTCAGACTTCCTTTTACTACCACAGCACAGGCCCCTAGCTATTCCACCTGTTAGACATTGTAGATGTATTTTCAGAGTCCAGTTTGACCCCTGACTCATTACCTCCAGCTCCTGTTAAGCCAGACAGATACTACAAGGTTCCTGACTCTCATGAATTCCTTTTCAAAAACCCTGCTGCTGACCCAAACAGTCTCTCAGGGTCCCAAAGGGGTCAAGGCTTCTGCTGCAAAAAACCCTACCCCCTCAGACAGGGACTGTAGGGCATTGGACAGATGGGGAAAAAAAGATTTACACTTCTATCAGCTTTACATTGTCATTTTCATATGCTCAAATATCAGCAATATATTGTTGCTGCTTAAACAGAAAATGTTGATAAATTTTGAATGTGCAGAAAACAAAGAAATGCAGGATTTATTGCATGCAGCTGAACAAGTTGGAAAGCATACTTTGCAATGTGGTTATGATTCTTCGGTGGCCTCCTGCATGGCCGCTGTTGCGGGTTCTGTCATCAGGAGGCATGCTTGGTTAAAGGAACAAATCTGCCTGATCATGTCAAAGCAATATTAGATGCTCCATTACAGCATGATACTTTTGTTTGGTGTTAAAGAAAATGGAGGACAAAGCTAAATCTATGCAAATGGTTAAGTATTTCTTTACAGGTACAGCCACCTAGATTTAGCAGACACTGGCCTACAAAGAATTGGTCCTTTCCAGTGTCACAGACCACAAAGGGGAAGATACAGACGCCCAAGAGGCAGATCCCAGCCCCAAGGTTTGTAAGGTCTAAACAATGGGGTGCTTCTACTTCCAAAAGTGGAGAAAACGAATCCCAGCCATACAGGAAACAGTCCCAATGACTTCCCCCTGCCTGCACCAAGCACTTATCTTCTGGCAGCACCTTTAGGGGGAAAACTAGCACTTTTTTTTCCTCAAAATTGGCATATAACCCAGGACAAATGGGTCGTAGACAGTGTCACAAGGCTACAAGTTTCACTTCCATACCCTGCCAAGGACAAACGGTTGGCCAAGCCTGCCAAAACATCAATGGGCAGAGGCACAAAAGCAAGTCTCATCCCTCATGGACATGACGGCCATTCAACATGTACCAGAGCAAGAGCAGGGACACGGATTGTATTCAAGACTTTTCTTGGTCCCAAGAAAGAGACCAATACTGGACCTGTCTATTCTAAACACATTTCTGGATATACCAAAATTCAAAATGTTGACTCTACAGCAACTTCTGCCCATGCTGGGCAAGAAGGCTTGGCTAGTGACTTTAGAGCTAAAAGAGGCATACCTGCATGTCCCAATCAGACCAACATGCAGAAGATGCATCAGATTCAAAGCTGGCTCAATGCACTACCAATTCTCTGCACTGCCCTTTGACTTATCTACTGTGCCCAGGGTCTTCACAAAGTGCCTGGCACCAGTAATTGCATTCTGCAGACAGAGGAATACAAATGTATCCTTACCTGGACGACTGCGTCATTCAAGCAGAGAACAAGGACATTCTACTACAGCATCTGGCGTTTGCAAAGAGATTTCTAGCAGGCCTAAGGTACACAGTCAGCGAAAAGAAATCAAAACTAGTGCCCTGTCAAGAGATAATATTCCTGGGTGCAAGCTTAAGTACAACTGCCCAGATAGCTTATCTCACACCAGACAAAGGCAACTGACTACCTATTTCAACCTGTTAGCAACAAAGGCCCAGTTATCTGCAAGAAAAAATCTGCAGGCTTTGGGCTTCATGGCATCCTGCATTCTACTAATTCCATATGCAAGACTGCATATAAGGAAACTTCAATGGTACCTAAAAAGTGTTTGGACTCAACATTGCCACAGTCTGGAAACAATTGCCCTCATTCCCTGCCTGCAACGGGTGTTTCGATGGTGGGCGAAGGCATGTCACCAGAACAAGGGACCGCCATTCACTTTACCCCCAGCCAGGCAAACATTAACAACGGATGCATCAGATTATGCCTGGGGGGCCCACATGGCAGGAAAGTGTATTCAAGGCACATGGTCCGCAAACCAAATGCATCTACATGTCAGTCAAAACGATGCTAGCTGTTCAGAATGCCTTGACAGCCTTCAAGGACCTACTTCATCCGGGACAACTACTGATAGACAACACCATAGTCATGTGGTATATAAACAAGCAGGGAGGCACTAGTTCCTACCCCCTTTGCAGACTAGCCATGACTTTGTGGGACACAGCATTGACTTACCAAGTACATCTGCAGGCACAATTCCTGCCAGGAAAGATAAATACTCTCTCAGACGAACTAAGCAGAAACCTCATGGATCCCACGAGTGGAAATTGGATCCACAAGTCTTCAGCATGATTACAAGGAAATGGGGATGCCCAGAGATCTATTTGCCTCTCCTCACAACTACCAACTAAAAAGATTCTGCACAAGGACTTATCACAGACAAGCATGGAAAGTGGATGCCCTATCTTTCAGCTGGAATAACTTAGCAGTATATGCCTTTCCCCCACTGCCTCTCCTCCCCAAGGTACTCCTAAAGGTCAGACAAGAGAAGCCAAAAATGATACTGATTGCCCCAGACTGGCCCCGCCAGTACTGGTATCCAATTCTAAGGAACTTGTCTCAATGCCTGGCTTGGACCTTGCCTCAAATACCTAGTCTACTATCCCAAGACAATCTGATCCTGCACAGCCAGCTGAAGACCTTAAATCTGGCAGCATGGCGGATAATGTAGTCCTACAAAACGCACCTCTCTAAAGCTCTGATGGATGTCATTTTTGGAGGCCAGAAGGCCTAGTACCAGAAAATCTTACGCTGGAAAATGGAAGAGATTCTTTGCTTGGAACCAGGAACAAGGAATTGACACAGCTGTACCAAATATTCCTCAGATTTTGCAATACTTAACTGAGATGCTGGTCAAAGGCCTATCCTTTTCATCAATTAAAATTCATGCCTCTGCCATTTCAGCTCATTACAATACAGAGCCACCAATCTTTTCTCATCCTTTAAGGCAGTACCGCAGAAGCCAAAATCTTAAGGCCTCCAAGGAGATCACCAATACCTGCATGGGACCTCAATTATGTCTTGGAAAAACTCACCCTGCTTCCTTTTGAGCCAGCCACTACAGCTGATATAAAGTTTTTATCTTGGAAAACAGCTCTGCTCCTAGCAATAACTTCTGCAAGACTAGTCTGAGCTACAGGCTCTCATGGCTGTGGAACCTTTTTTCATTTTTTATCCAGACAGGGTTTCTCTGAGGACATACCAGACATTCACGCCTAAGGTAGTGTCCAGTGTGGCCCTTAACTAAGCTATTCATCTGCCTACTTTCTCTCCAAACCCACAGAATAAGGGGGAGAGAATTCTGCATTCTTTGGACATACACAGACAACTACGCTTCTACTTGAACAGAACCAAAGCTTTCAGAAAAACTGAGCAACTACTAGTGGCATATGCTGCAGGATCACAAGGAAAGGCCATTTCAAAGCAGACTATTTCTAAATGGATAGGCCACTGCATTCGGTTCTGCTATTCACAACATGGCAAGCCAGTGCCTAAGGGCATTAGGCCACATTCAACCAGAGCAGCAGCCACTTCAGCAGCCTTCCTAGGGGGTACCAACCAAAGACATTTTAGAGGTGGCTACCTGGCGTTCAGTGCACACTTTTACAAAGCACTATTGTTTACCACTCTACTCTAAATCCAGGGCAGGCTTTACTACTGCAGCCTTGCAGGGCCCTATAGCCGCTCCTAATGCTGTATTGGCTCCAGCCTCCCAACCATAGCTTTGGGATTCAACCCAAGTGTAATGACTGCAACAGTGAAACACTAAGAACACAGTACAGTTGTGTACACTTACCATAAATGTAGATGTTCGAGTATTCACTGTTGCAGTCCAGGTTACCCACCCACCCACAACCAGGCAGAGGAGGAAGAGGAAGTAATGGTAGATGTCATCCTAGAGGTGGGGGAGGGGGGGGTCTGCAAAACCAGGGTGGCTGCGATTCCTTTCATGGACGTCCCTATCAACGCTCTTGAAGTGGGGCCCGACTGCGCATGTCCTTCAAGGATGCATCTGCAGTCATAACATATGGGTTGTCCTGCCTCAGGCAGCCCTTCGGTCGGCCGGATTCCAAAGTCTGGGTCTGGCCTCAGCTGATGTCGCATCTTCCCCGACGTCACAGCTGCTGGGGTATAAAGGCATCAGCCGACGCCATTTTCCTTAGTCTTTCTTGCCGCGCGGTGCCCGAAGCAGAAGCTGTTCGCAAGTGCAGGTCGGTCAGATCCAGAGATTCAGCTACCGAAGACTTCTAAAAAGCGAAGTACCCCGTTGGGGACTCTCTCTTGCCTCAGCCAGTGTCAGACAAAGTAAATAATTGTTTAACTTGTGGGAAACAAATACCTCATAAGGATTTCCATTCCTACTGCCTTCCTTGCTTAGGCCCAGACCAGGACGTATCAGCTTGTTTAGCCTGTGCCTCCTTCAACCGACGGACTCTGAGACGTCGGTCGGAGTTTGCAGAGTTTTTTGGTTCACTTTTGCATATAAAATGCCGTCTGAGACTCCGACTACGCATTTAGTCAAAAAACGCAAGGAAAAGGACAGACACTCGTGGCCCGCGGTTTTGGCTGAAACCCCGGTTAGGCCTACCGCGAGTGTCTCTGTTTCGGCTGAAACCGAGGCCTCTGTTCTTCCTTCTGCCAAAATCATACCTCCGACAACTGAGGCCAGCGAGGCCCTGGCCGAGTCGGCTACAGAAATCCCTACCGAAGACGCAAGTGCACGAGAATTGTCAGACACCATTCCTTTGGACATTTCCACTCCTGCACGTGGGGCAGCTAGGCCCCCTGCTTCTATGTCTGTTGAGGCTTTCTCCAGGGCTAAAGCAGCTAAAATTGCTAAAGCTTTGCCTGCAAAATCAACCTCTCTGAGACCTTCCTCAAGTACCCAGATTCTCAGTCTTGCTGAGGACCTTATTTCTCTGATTATGGGTTCCCAACCTCACCCAGACAAGGCCTCCCAACCTCCTCCTGACAAAAGGCCCAGGACTGAACCCCCTGAACCCCTCTCTCCTCTGACTACTCCTCGGATGGATCTGATTTGTCAGACCATCGCGAAGGGCCATACTCACCTTATGAGGACTCTGATGCAGAAGACTCTATCCCTTCTGCTTCCCCTCCAGAGGAATTTTCCTTTGGGGAAACTTTACACTCTATGAGGGAACACTTTCAATGGCAGGGTCAGGATTTCTCTGATTCTAGAAAAAGACTAAGGACTTTCTTACACTTGCCACAGCATAGGCCTTTAGCCATACCACCTGTGCTAATTGTAGTTGATGATGCATATAATGATGTCAGCTCTGCCCCTGATTCACATCCTCCGGCCCCTGCCAAACCTGACAGATACTACAGGGTTCTGGATTCCCACTTCCACTTGTATAAGGCCCATGCTGCAGACCCAGAAACTATTTCTCAGGGCCCGAAAGGTGTTGCAGCTGCCACTGCCAAAAACCCACTACCCTCTGAAAGGGAGTCAAGAGCATTAGAGAGATGGGGAAAAAAGGTTTATACATCTGCTACTCTTTCTGCCAGGGCTTTAAACTGTCAATTCCATTTGAGATACAGTACCAGGAATATTTGTTAGACCAGCTGAATAAAAAGCTTTCTTCTCCTGAACCTTTAGACCGTAAGGCCCTTCAGGATTTGGTACACAATTCTCAGCAGGTCAGTAATCATTTTTTAAAATGTGGCTATGATGCACTGGAAGCTTCATTTAGATCAGCTATGACTGGGGCAGTAATTCGTAGACATGCCTGGCTAAAAGAACAATCCTTGCCGGACCATGTCAAGGCTAAACTCCTAGATACTCCAATGGAGAAACAAAGTTTATTTGGCTCCCCTGCACAGGAGATTCTAAAAAAAGTGGAAGAAAAAGCAAAATCCGTGCAAACAGTTAAGGATTTTCTGCAGGCCCAACCCCCGAGGTTCAGCAGAAACTGGCCTTCAAAGAATTGGTCCTTTCCAGACA